>NC_137146.1:5901540-6006540 GCF_949319135.1 Squalius cephalus
CATTTTTCATAACAATAAATGTAAAACCTTTTTCAAGTTCACTTTTAAAAAAAACTTTTTAAACTTCAACAATAACTGCCAGGTGTCGTATTTAAAAAGAGACCAAACTTAAGCCTTTTCTCCAAAGCATTCAAGATTTATGACCGCTTAAGTTTGAAATTTCATTTTCAGGTCTATGCTCAAAAAGTGAATAAATGGAGTATAACTACTGCTTGAATATAATTTAGTACCATAAAATCCACTATGTTGGTTAAACCAACTTAAAGGTGCATTACCACCACGTCTAGGTAGGTAGCTCACGATGCTGCTCAAAAATGCAGTTTTTTGTGTAGGCAACTTGATGCCCGAGTAAGCCGCTTGTTATGACAGCCGTGAATGTTGTGTAGGTAGGCAGATCACAATGTAGGCCTATATATATATATATATATATATATATATATATATATATATATATATATATATATATATATACACTGTATATATATGAAATATATGAGATAAATATGAATACAAATCTATCTTAATTCATATTTATTTAATTTATATATTGCATGAAGACTTCAATGTAGGTTAAAATAAACAGAATAACGGTAACACTTTACAATAAGGTTTCATTTATTAACATTAGTTAATGTATTAACTAACATGAGCAATCCATTTGTTACTGTATTTTTTAATCTTTGTTAACGTTATAGTTAATAAAAATACATCTGTTCATTGTTTGTTCATGTTACTCCACAGTGCATCAACTAATGTTAACAAATACAACTTTTGATTATAATAATGTATTAGTAAATGCTGAAATTAACATTAAGATTAATAAATGCTGTAGAAGTGCAATTCATTATTGCTTCATGTTAACTAGTAAAACCTTATTGTAAAGTGTTAAGAGAATAACAAACACAAACAAGCATATTGAATGTCTCATTAGAGTGTCAGAAATAATTTCGTCTAATTTGTCTCTTCAGACATTAAAAGTTTAGTGCAGATAACAAGATAAGGACTTACTGAAGGTTATCACAAGCTTTCACGCTTTCTCATCATTTAAATTGCTGAGTCGAGTGCATTAGTTTGACCCTCCCTTAATGCTGCTTTTCAATTCATTGGCAAGTGGGTAGTAGTAAAGTAGTGCTGTGAACAGCCAGTTTTATTAAACCATGCTTCAATTTAGCATTGTACTGTAGGTGAATGACCACTTCGAAAAAGTATGCATTTTGGTGGAAATGCTAGTCTGGGTTTCTCTTCATAGATACATCAACTCTTATTACAGTACTTATTTTAAAGCTTGCATATTTGCCTTCGAAACACAGAAACGCAGACATTTCCTCTTTCTAAAATAGAACCAGAAAAAGCCTCCGGGTTCTCTTGGAAAGAGTTCAGCACACTAGATGAACTGATTTTTGTTCTGTAGCGTCAAGAGAAAGGCATGCATGATGACATACAACTTGTTTAATTATTAAATGATCAACCGACCATGAATAAGGGTGTCTGCACACACAGAAATGCACATTTTCCACCCTGAAGATATTTGTAAGTTCTTATGTCAGTGATCTAAAGAACATCTGCTTTCATCCACAATTATCGAAGTATCAAATTCCTGCAGAGTTAGACAGTCTAGACCCAGTTTGACTAGTTTGAAGCAAGAGGATTGTGTCAGCTCAGCTACGTTAGAAACTCATAGCACACTAATGCAGAAGCACTTAGATGTTCTGATACCACACTATCCTTCTGCTTGAGTGATGCTTTCCCATTACGTTACTTGGAGCAGTAATCAGCCATGACTGGAGACTTAGCATTAGGGTGTCTGACTCTGTTAGTATTGATAGATCTTTCATGGCATTACAGATGCGACATATACCATATATGATATGATATGATATAGATGATTGTATAGTACTCAAAAATAAAGGTTCTAAAATGTTTTTTTTTGCAGCAATGCCATAGAAGAACCATTTTTGGTTTCCCAAAGAACCTTTCAGTAAACAGTTCTTAAAATAACTACATTTTCCCTGAGGGCCATTTTCCCCGTTTCATTCACACTGCCGGTAGGAACTCTGAAGAGACGTAAGCCGGCTGACAGCGACGTCATTCAAGCGTAGCATTCAACAACATCAACAACTGGAGGATGGAGGATGCCATGATTGGAGCTGTGTTTTTGTTGTGTTTCGTGATAGTGGCTATGGAATATAGACGTATAAGTTATGCAATTGAAAGAGCAAAAAGGAGGGCTAAGAGACGAAAGCTACAACAACTAGCAGTGCAATAAATCAAGGCTGAGAAAAGAACACAACTCTGCAGTCAAAGGGACTGGTAAATGCTATCTATCACCGTTTTCCTTGTTCGTACATATTTTTGAATAAATATGTCAGTTGCCACTGTTTTGAATGGCATGCATTCGGCCTATCAATGTACACTTACATCACTGGTAGTTGCTATCATGCTGGGCATTATCATTTGAAAACATATTTTTAAGTTTTAAATGTTTAAACCTTTAAAAGCTTTTATTTTTTAGGTTTAAATAAATAAAATATCCAGATGTTCTATTTGGACCCCACACTGTAAAAAAGTTGTAATTAAAACATAACATTTAAGCATTTTGCAGACACTTTTATCCAAAGTGACTTACAAAACAGGAACAAAGCACTCATCAAAGAGCCAAGAATCGTTGTAGTGCACAATGGCAGGTTTATTAGACAACTAGATTAGGAAACCAGCTAGAGAGGACAAGAAATGCAGAGAAGATTATTATTTATTTTTTGTATAATTTGTGTGTGCATGCATTGGTTTAAGAGTGTGGGCTGTTAAGTGCTTGTGGAAGAGGTGTGTCTTCCGCTGCTTCTTGAAGGATGTGATGTCCTCAGTAGTTCGGGTGGAGGTTGGCAGCTCATTCCAGATAGGGTGAAAGTTTTGGAGAGTGATTTTTTGCCTCATTGTGAGGGATCAACAAGGCGTCGCTCATTTTGTGACCTGAGCTGGCGAGAGGGAGGGAGCGTACATTTGTTGTAGTGGGTAGAGGTAGGGACGGAGGAGCTGCTCCAGTAGTAGTCCTGAAAGCCACCCTTAAAGGGATACTCCACTTTTTTGGGAAATAGGCTCATTTTGCAACTAGAGTTAAACAGTTGAGTTTTACCGTTTTCGAATCCATTCAGCCGAACTCCGGGTCTGGCGGTACCACTTTTAGCATAGCTTAGCATAGACCATTGAATCGGACAAGACCATTAGCATCTCTCTCAAAAAAATGACCAAAGAGTTTCGATATTTTTCCTATTTAAAACTTGACTCTTCTGTAGTTACATCGTGTACTAAGACCGACGGAAAATGAAAAGTTGCGATTTTCTAGGCTGATATGGCTAGGAACTATACTCTCATTCCTGCGTAATAATCAAGAAACTTTGCTGCCGTACCATGGGTGCAGCAGGCGTAATGATATGACGCAGCGCCTGAAAATAATCGACCCTATAGTCCACCGAGCTATTTTCATTAACTAATATTTATTTTTTAAATTGGAAAAATATCGAAACTCTTTGGTCATTTTTTTGAGAGAGATGCTAATGGTCTTGTCCGATTCAATGATCTATGCTAAGCTATGCTAAAAGTGGTACCGCCAGACCCGGAGTTCGGCTGAATGGATTCGAAAACGGTAAAACTCAACTGTTTAACTCTGGGGGAGTTGTAAAATGAGCCTATTTCCAAAAAAAGTGGAGTATCCCTTTAAAACTTTTAAACTTGATTCTGGCCACAACTGGGAGCCAGTGGAGTGAGATCAGGAGGTGGGATCTCTTTGACTGATTGAAGACTAGACGTGCTGCCATGTTGTGGATCACCTGCTAAGGCTTAATCATGCTGGTTGGAAGGCCCGCTAGTACAGCATTCCAGTCTTGAAATTTCAAGCACTTGGGCAACTAGCTGTGCCGTGTTATCTGACAGGAAGGGTCTGGTTTTCCTGATGTTGTAGAGTGCAAACCTGCATAACTGGGCCGTTGTTGAGATGTGGGTGGAAAAGCTCAGCTAGTCGCCAAACACCATCCTCAGGTTCCTTGCTGTCCTGGTTGGTGTTAGTGTCGTGGATCCCAGTTGCACAATGACGTTGTGGTCAACTGATGGGTTTGCAGGGATTACAAGGAGCTTTGTCTTTGCAAGGCTGCAGATGACGCTCCTTCATCCAACTGAAAGGCAGGCAGATCATTTTCATAGCAGTGATAGGAGAAGCCATGTGCCTTTATGATTGTGCCAAGTGAGGTTGTGTAAATGGAGAAAAGAAGAGGAGCGAGCACTGAACCTTGAGGCACCCCAGCTGATGTGACTCAGACACCCTTCCTCTCCATGAATAAAACCTTGAAAGATCAGCAACAGTCAGTAGGGCGTTCTCCGTGGAGTATCCGCTTTTCAAGCCAGACTGGTTTTCATCAAGGCACAGTATATTAAATGTTTAATCCACAGTGAAAGTTTCATTAGCCCTATTCACACTGGATTAGTATTATCTGGGGACCTCGTGTGATTTAGAAATTACCCGCCCACATCTAAATTTCGTGTGGCGCATTCGCACGGGATAAGCGAAGCCTGTGATTTTACTCGAATTTACTGCATGACTTATCTCCCGGATATGATGGCAATAGGCTTTTGCTTGGAAATGTCTTGTCGTTATATAGGTCTAGCTGAATGATATATCATAAACAGAAGAATGTTCCTTACCGCATGTGCTATACATGTCATCCATCTCCATCTAATCATTCTTTTAGTTTTTGCTCTTCTGATGGTTTTCAGCTTTTCTTTCTGCAAATTGTATAGTTGTATGCTGTATATGATATGACCCAGCACCCAAAATACTATCAAAACACTCCAACACAACCTCCATTCTTCGCGAAAGATGGATAAAAAAAGCGCACAGGAAACAAAAACCTTGAATAAATTAATAAACGATCCCGCCAAATTAAAGAGACGCCGATTCCCACAGGATTAATATTATCACAGGCAACCTCCGCAATTATTACAAATGACTAGAGGTCACCAGGTAATACTTATCCCGTGCGAATAGGGCTATTGTCTTGCATTACAATGGGAATGGAGTTACACATGAATGTTGTGGGGTGAAGATCAGTCAGACAGGTGCACTAGAGTAGACACTGTCGCCAACACACACCATGAGCTTCGATCCCTCTGGAGCTGTCAGCTGAACAAGCAGCGCTCTCCACTTGTGTTAATTAAAGGAACAGCTCACTATTTCACATTCCCCACTAATGGTATTGAAGATAGCCATTCAAATGTCTCTCATCAGCTTTACCAATACTAAATTCAGCAGATTTATGACTTCTAAAATGCATAAAAACATCACAGTTTGCATTTGAAATCATCAGGAAGTAATTTTATTATTGTATGCTTTGACATGTAACCTTCAATAACTATTTCTACCACTGAGAAATGATTTGAAAGTACATTTTCAGAAATTCTTTCTGAAGTCTTTGGTTTTTCAGTCTTCCGAAGACGTGAATAATGCATACAGGACAAACATAAATCAATACTAAGAATAAATATTTACAGGAACAGATAGTTCTGCATTATGAAAGCAGATTGTCAGTGTTTTTCTTCACAAATGGATGTTGAGGACATGATGTTTGGATTTTTGTGGACGCAGCAGGAAATTCACACTTGGATTGTTTTTCATTGCCTGAGTTCGTCCAGGAAAGTGCAGGAAATGGCATGTCAGAAACACAATTACAGTGTCTTTATTTATCTCCTATTCTAATACTAAAGCATATGAACACATATTGATTATTGTTTGTTTCACTAGTACTTTTCATGACCTTTATAATTTCCTACTGCTATTTATGTGTTTTCTCTTTTTCACAGCTTTGGTTAGGTAATGCACTGGGTAGTAATTAGTCTCTTTATAGAGCTTTTTTATATTAAAGGTCTGTTTTGCAAGAACATATTAATGCTTCTTTCAGAACCGCAGATGCCATTAATGACTGTTGGAAGGGATTCACAATATTGCTCTCAGTTGTCTAGGATGCATTTATTTACCTTTTAAATTCAGCTTTCATTTTTAATGATCTCTTTTTCTTAGAATGTGTTGAATGTGTTCTCTGAATTCTACAGAAAATTCCCAGGAAATGGGGCAAGAATTTACTTTGAAGGGTTTCACAGTCATTGACCTTTTTTAGATAGTTCTACAGATATTTAAGACATCAGTAAAACAATGAATAAATTGATAAATCAAATGAATTAATTATTCATGATTATTGATAAATTGATAAAGGAGTCTACAATTTGATAATCAAAAATAATTAATAGCAATGTATATACATTGATAATACAATTCAATCTAGCAATTCATAACAAAATGATAACATTGGAAAGTTATTTTTTAACAAATTATTAAAATTAAATGCAATTTTCATTTTATCTATTGATTTTTCTATTCAGTTTCAATATATACCTGGTATATTCTCTGCAGGTTTTTGTTAATTTAATAATTTATGATGATCCCAGTTTGATTAATCAATGTTTGATTTGTTGTGTCCTTGTGTTTTCTCAATACAGATTGATGGTATAGTTCAGAAAGTTCAACCCTAATCTCTTGTTCACAGGGGTTATATACATTACAGATAAACACCAATAAGATATACACCAACTGAACATGAAATTTGACAGTAGATTAAAATAAAAGCTTTGCAATAATCCAATAGCTAACGTGTTAAATCCACTCAATGCTTATAATTTGCTCTGTCTGACCCTAAAACTCAACTCAGTGGTACAAAAGGAGAGTAGGAGTCTTTAACAGTGACAATCTAAATGCATTTGATTTGTTTCTTTGTAGTATTTTAATTCTGCAGTACTGTTTCAGTATTTCCCTAACGAGTGGTTAAAGGAGATTAGTAAATATTTGACCAAATGTGAGTTGGGTTAGTGTCCTGCTATGCACACAGACACATCGACCTTTGAGTCTTACATAACTTCTCCAATGAAATCTATTCAGCGAGTGTAGTTTGTTTTACACTCTTGCTAGACTGTGATATTGACTATTTTAAAAATAGTTCATGTGTGAGTATAGTACTTTTAATGTCCTGTTTTACATACATTTATGTAATTAATTTAATGTCTAATGTTTGATATTAATTACAGCTCACATTTTACTCTTGTTCAGTTCACCAGAGACTCATTATTAGAAGATTTTTGATGTACAGTACCTGTGCATGTTTGAAGTACAATCACAGTTCATGTGTACTTTAAACATCTGTCCAATCGATTAAGCAAATGCATGCCAAGCATTTCTGCAACTGTTGGCTCCTGGAACAATAGAGCTGTTTTTTCTTATTTCAGAACAATTCTTCCATTGTTTCAACCTCTTTTTATTTACTGGTTGGTCTGCAAAGCCTGGTATTGCCTGGTAATTCAGCAATAATCTAGCAAAGCCCTAGCAACCATCCAGAACAAGACGTCCTTGCATTGTGGCAGTGAGTTATATAAGGGCCAGCACATTCTGTGATTTTACTCTCTGTAACCTTTTTCAATTATGCCATATATCATAAAAAGGAAATGGTGCACTTATGATTTATTTTTTCCCCGTTGGTTTCTGATTAGGTTAAAAATCCAGCCACACATGATCCAGATTTAACCCAGACTAACCTCTTGAGTCCAGGGATGAGCCCAGGGCTGTTTTCTTGTTGAAAGAGGGACAGATTTGACAGCAGTGTCTGGATTTAGAGGTCAGCATGAGGACACCGTCCCTTATCCAAAAAAGCTCTTTCACCTTTTCACATACACACGTACACCAGACGTGACACTGGCGGAAAGTGGCCCGCAGAACAGTGGCTGCATGTGAGATTACACTGAGCTATTTTTAACCTCATCCATCTGTGATTTTAAAGCAAAAACTGAAAGGTATAGTGCAGGTTTGCAACAGCGATGGAAAAAGTTGATAAAGAAACATTCTTACCGTGATGATAGATCGCATTATGCAATTTGAAATTATGTAAGGGGTAATTCACAGTCAGCGAAAATAAACCCAGACAGAATGATTCTGGCCCTGATGCAAAGCAGAATAAAACTCCTGAAGGAACATCAATGACTATACATTATCCTTTTTATGTGGCTATTTACCAAATAAGTATTTAAATGTACATTAAATATTTTAGTTTAAGTTCTATTGTGTTAGAAGACACACACAGTTATAAGAGAGATATGAAACTTGTAAAGGATTACGGTTTATCAGGTCAAATACACTACTATTTGAACTCAGTTTCGCACTTGACCAATCAGAATCGAGTATACTAGAAAGCTGTGCCTGTCATAATTACGTAAGGATTTATCAAACAAGCGATTCTAACAATCAGACCAAAAGCAGCAATGTTTGATTGTGATATTACTTTTATACAACAGTTAAATAAAGAAGTTCATAATGAATAACTTGCATTTTATACTATAAAGTTAGTCGATTTTTGCATCGCCAATGAAAATAGTTCCAAAAGAAGCCAAATCGGAATGTGCAATTAAAAGACGAGTGAATGATTCAATGACTAACTCATAATGACAGGCACTTGATTCATTCCTGAATGAATCAGTGGTTTTGAACGAATCAGTTGAATGAATGAATTAAACGACTCACTCTGAAAGACAGTTGCTTGTCGCCACCTACAGGCATAATGATGTAACTACAGAAAGCGTAATTTAAAAATCCTTACCACTAATACATAGACTGACGATCTGTCTGGAACGAGCAAACACGGACAAATTGAGTGAAAAATCTGTGAAAACAGTGAAAAGTCACAGTATCAGCACTCTTGCAACGCCGATCAGCCAATCATATTCCAGGATTGGAACTGATTGCTGTATAATTGTACATTAGAAATTAGAAAAAAATATAGTGCATTAAATAACATCAGTTTCATACATTATTGTGCTTTTATACAAATGCATAATGAATGCACATCTTTGATGTTGGCCTATTTTTGCTTTATTAAGTTCCTAATCAATCAGAATCAACTATCATAAAAAAATGTTAGTGCAGCAAAAACAGTGAGAATATGTAAGGGTTAATGCCCGACGAGGTGTCCATTATCAGGTATTAATGCGTGGTTGCCTCCGCCGCGTCGGACGGTTGCCTCCGCCGAAGTCCATTAATACGCTGATTTCACGCAGCCGTTATTTTGAAATCGAAAGCGAGACTCCGGTGGGAAGAAAACCGGAAGTGTCGCCTTTAATCACAGGAGAGTCGTGAATGCGATGGCGTATTGTTGTGTTTAATGATGTTGTGTCAATTCTAAAAATGTACATATATTTATTATATACTTTAGACTATATACAGTGAAATTCATTTATAAATAAAATATTTTTTTATATAATTCAGAAAGTAAAAAAAGAAGCAGGAATGAACTATATACATATCCTATACTGGATATTAACATCAAATAGTGTAAATCGCGGCCGCAGCTTCAGGTTGGTAGTCCAAAGGCATTGTTGTTTATCTTTACTTCCGGGGTTTTTCCCACCGGAGCCTCACTTTCGATTTCAAAATGGCGGCTGCGTGAAATCAGCGTATACCTGACAATGGACACCTCGAAGGGCATTAACCCGCTTATACCATGGTCACTTACGAAAGAAAGAAATATTTAATCAATTAATAATACTTTAATGTGTTTTAGAGTAAAAATCGTGAGGGTTTTTTATTTATTAAGTCGAGCGCACTATTTAATATCTCCCGTATACAGGCGTTGCCAAGCAACGTGGCCACAGCGACCCGACCGCAGCAGTTGATCAGTGAGTTTGAGCCAGCGCAATCATTTAGAACTGTCATCAGGCAAATTGACGACGCCTTTGCCTTTCCTAGGTGTACATTATCACTTTGTAACGGACACCCTGCAGCCAATCAGAATCGAGTATTCACCCAGACCATGGTATAAAGAGACTTAATGCTTTTATAACTCTGAGAATAGATTTGTGTGGGTTAATGTGTTAAAGAAGACAGGTGTAATTATAGCTAAAATTATACTGTTGTATTGAAGCAGCACAGTAGGGAACTTTACTCTTGCATGCCAACAATTATCTTTATGCTTTTTTGTGCATGATGTCTATTTTAGTAATGGCTGCTTGTGAAAAAAGTATTTTTCTGTCTATTTATTCTGCCTGTACAAAATATGCTTTGTTTATTGTTTGTTAGCCTTTAAGAGAATTAAAAAGAGGACTAGTTTCATCGAAGTTTCCATAAATCCTCTATTGCATTCCAACATGTATTAAACCCCACCTCAGCCCCAGTAACCTCTTGACCGCAGGTGAAACCCTGTTGCAGGCAACATGCCATACAAGACCAAAGGATTGTGGGTAATCCATTTAAATCAGGGCTCAGACTGGCGGTTATTACTGCACTTCTTTCTTTGCGTTTTAGGATCAGCCCACTGGTACCCAGAAAGCCTTTAAGATTCAAAAGAAATGACACTTTTAACTTTAAAACCTGAATATAAACAAGTAAATATGTCCTAATCATTTTGATTTTATTATATTATATAATTTTACTAAAATAGTTTTGCATATAATACATATACTTTATGTAGTTTAAAAAAAAAATATTGATATAGAATTTAATTTTTTTCACATTTTACAAATCAAATTAAATAATGTAACCAGTAACCAGTAGTTTTTTAAAATATGTTTTTCATATATATATATATATAAAACTTATATTTTGATTTATTGTTATTCTTCATATTTAGTATCTATTATTCATATTTATTATCAGAACCAATTTTTTTCTGAGAGAAATTCTGACAGAAATCGAGACTCATCAGACCAGGCAACATTTTTCCAGTCTTCAACTGTCCAATTTTGGTGAGCTTGTGCAAATTGTAGCCTCTTTTTCCTATTTGTAGTGGAGATGAGTGGTACCCGGTGGGGTCTTCTGCTGTTGTAGCCCATCCGCCTCAAGGTTGTGCGTGTTGTGGCTTCACAAATGCTTTGCTGCATACCTCGGTTTTAACGAGTGGTTATTTCAGTCAAAGTTGCTCTTCTATCAGCTTGAATCAGTCGGCCCATTCTCCTCTGACCTCTAGCATCAGCAAGGCATTTTCGCCCACAGGACTGCCGCATACTGGATGTTTTTCCCTTTTCACACCATTCTTTGTAAACCCTAGAAATGGTTGTGCGTGAAAATCCCAGTAACTGAGCAGATTGTGAAATACTCAGACCGGCCCGTCTGGCACCAACAATCATGCCACGCTCAAAATTGCTTAAATCACCTTTCTTTCCCATTCTGACATTCAGTTTGGAGTTCAGGAGATTGTCTTGACCAGGACCACACCCCTAAATGCATTGAAGCAACTGCCATGTGATTGGTTGATTAGATAATTGCATTAATGAGAAATTGAAGGTGTTTCATTATAGTTTCAGGTGTTCCTAATAATCCTTTAGGTGAGTGTGCATATATATATATATATATATATATATATATATATATATATATATATATATATATATATATATATATATATATAACTTATATATTGATTTATTGTTATTATTCATATTTGTTATCTATTATTCATATTTATTAATTATCAGAACCAATTTTTTCTGAGATACACAAAAATAGTAGATATCTCATAAGCCTGATCTTTTTATTTGTTTATATTTTATTTTTGATCAAAAGATTGGCTGGTTGCAGATTGATTGAAGCACATATAAAGAGAAATGTCTTTTTTTTCTTCTTCTGTAGAGCGGTATATTTTTCTCCATCTTGATAGACTCAAGTTTACATAGAATCTGGCATTCTCCATAACATAATGTATCAAGAAAATATTCCTCTAGGACTTCGGTACTGGTTCCAAACGGTTAAAGCCACAACCTCGTGGTTACCACCATCAGAAAGCTACAGGAAAAGCACGTCTGCATCCTTATGTATTTGGTGAGGCTGATATATCGCAGTGTTTTGAGCGCTTGGCTTGATTCCCAGCTGATGACTCAAAGGCTCTAGTGAAGGCTGCACAGTTCCTCCACAACTATAATCACATTATTAACCACAACAAGTGTATGATGATACTGAGAAGGGATCATTTCAGCATGGTTTGAATGATCACCAGTGTACTAGAATACAGATATGAGTCATCCTCTACATATAATAAACCTAATATCTTGAATAAATAAAATTAGCCTGAATTTATGCATATGGTGTGTTAAGATACCCAACGATTCTGCCATTTGCCTGCAATAAACACTTTTGATCCAGTCATATCTCTAGAAACAGCTTGCCTCCAAGTGCCAGTCAGAAAGAGGTGTACCGTAACACATCTAATAGAGGTGACCTCAATCAAACAACTCGGATTGCAACGTGCATGCAATGTGGTTCTGTCTAGTCTTGATCTTGAATTTAATTTAACCACTAATATCATACTTTTTGCATCTACACTACCATTTAAAAGTTTTGGGTCAGTCTCTCTTAATCACCAAGTCTGCATTTATTTAATCAAAATACAGTAAAAACAGTAATACTGTGAATTTTAAAGAACTATTTTTAATTTAATATATTTTAAAATGCAATTTATTGATGTCAAAGTGTGATGCATTACCGACAATGTAAAGCTATAGCAGCCAGAGTGTAGTTATTTTATGTGACGTGGCTGACACATGAGAAGAGTGCATTGACATGCATTAGAGGCGGAAGGCTGGAGATGTTCAGCTAAAGTGTTTAAAGCTGAGCTGTGTCTGTCTGACAGCAGTGAGATACACAAAGCAGACAGCACACACTTATTAGTCATACAAGTGCGGACGGACGCTTTGCTCTCTTCGTCTCATCTCCTCAGTCATTATCCCTCTCTCAGCACGATCCTCCTCTGTATGTCTCTCTGGCATCATGTCTAATCTCTCTCTCTCTCTCTCTCTCTCTCTCTCTCTCTCTCTCTCTCTCTCTCTCTCTCTCTCTCTCTCTCTCTCTCTCTCTCTCTCTCTCTCTCTCACAGTCTCAGTCTCTCTCTCTCTCTCTCTCTCTCTCTCTCTCTCTCTCTCTGGCTCTGGCTCTAATCCAAATCCCAATTCAACACGCTCTCTCTGAAAATCACAAAAGATGCCTTTCAATTCAGTCTGACAAATTATACTTTCAAATTTTGATTTGAAAAGGGTTTTTTTTACAAAAGAAATGGATGTCCAAACAAATAGTGGTCAACAAATATGGGGTTTTAATGGTTGATGCTGATTTATATGTGATATTTAAGTTAATAAGTGTAAACATAATTGACAGCAAATGAGATGTAAAAATAGTAAAACATTTATATAAAAATACAAATAAAACTGATATTTAATTTAAGTTAAGTTCTAACTTAATTGACATTGACTTACACAAAAATTGTTTAATTGATGAAAAGAATATATGTGTGTGTGTGTGTATACTGTATATATATGTGTATATATATATATACAGTATATATATATATATATATATATATATATGAAGACTTCAGATGCAAAAGCCTCTAAGTGCCATCTGAAATTTTCTTCTAGAATGATCATTTTTATCAAGCTTTTATGTTTATGTTCAATTATTTCACTTAAATGGCAATGAAAATGACCTATTAATTGTCATTAAAGTGAAATTACTGAACCTAAATATACAAGCTTGATAAAAATGCTAATTTTAGAAGAAAATTTCTATTGCATCTGAACTCTTCATATATATATATATATATATATATATATATATATATATATATATATATATATATATATATATATATGTATGTATATGTATATGAAATAACATATTTTTTTAATAAACACACACACACACACACACACACACACACACACACACACACACACACACACACACACACACACACACACACAAACACACACACATACACACAATCCTTATCGGTTACATCAGATTAAAAATCAACAGCTCATAATTTCCCCACACTAAACATTTAATTCCAGTACTCATATGAGGATATTGTGAATTTTTAGGTTACTTGAGAAGAGGAAAAATGTAATACATTGGTCAAAAGGTGTAAAGTGTGCATGTTAAAAGTGTTGATTTGTCTCCCCCTGCAGGTGAGTCAGGGGAATGTTCCTGGAGTGGAGAGCGCTTCTCTGGCCATGGACACTGAAGAGGGAGTGGAGGTGGTCTGGAACGAAGTTCTCTTCCATGACAAGAAAGTCTTTAAGACAGTGGAGGTGAGTGCTCAAACAAACCAAATCAGTTTATACTACCGTACAAAATGTTGGGGTTGGTAAAATGTTTTACATTTTTGACATAAGGATCTTATGCTTATGTTTATTTGATCAAAATACAGTGCAATCTGTAATATTGTGAAATATTATTACAACTTAAAATAACTGTTTTTCTATTTGAATATATTTACAAATGTAATTTATTCCTGTGATCAAAGCTGAATTTTCAGCATCATTACTCCAGTCTTCAGTGTCACATGATCTTTCAGAAATCATTTTAATATGCTGATTTGATGCTCAAGAATAGCTATGTAATAGCTAAAATGATTAACATGCTCAAATGTTGTTGTTTTTTTTTGTTATTTTGTGTAGGACAAAATGAAGGAGATGTTTGAGAACCTGATGCAGGTGGATCATCCTAACATCATCAAATTTCACAAATACTGGCTGGACATTGGGGACAATCATGCTCGGGTAACACACACACACACTGGTATCACTATTCTTTTCATTATAATAGTTTCATGTTATTTTGACGGTGTAAAATAACTACATCAAAGTATCTCTTAATGGGAAAGTGCATTTTGATAAACTTATTGGGAAACAATCCATATTTTTGCAGTTTGGTGCAGTGGCACAGAAAATACATACTTCACTTTTATGGATAGCAAAGCTAGTATGTAACCTTAAAGACCATATTAAACAAATAAAATCCATTATGTTTGCCTCAGATCCACTTGTGACAGGTTCTGTTGCTTGTGATGAACATGTTCAGATTTGGATTTCATCCACATGAACAATATAATCAATATATTCATTGCTGAAAAGTCCAAGGCTGCGTCTGCGATCACATACTCTCTTGAGTAGATACTTATTTTGAATACATAATTACTTATAGATAGTATAGTGGGGAAGTATGCGATTTTGGATGCAGCCTTGAATGATTTTGATGTACACCATTATATATTTTTGAAGTGGCCACTATATCAAAATAGCTTTCTTTTTATATCCCTCACAGGTTGTGTTCATCACAGAGTACATGTCGTCTGGCAGCTTAAAACAGTTCCTTAAAAAGACCAAGAAAAACCACAAGACCATGAATGTCAAGGTCAGGCTTTCATAAGAATGTTAAGCCTGAGACTGATGTCTAAATATATGATGTAAATGATTATTATTGTGATTTTTGTGTTTACATTTCTGTATTTCAGGCCTGGAAACGCTGGTGTACACAGATTCTCTCTGCCCTCAGGTGACACACTTTTTCAGTTGTGTGTGTTTGTGTTGAAGGTTGTGTGAGTTCAAAACATGGGAATTTTGTACATTAACAAGCATGCAACTTCTTCCACTCATCAGTTACCTGCACTCCTGTGACCCTCCCATCATTCACGGCAACCTCACATGTGACACCATCTTCATCCAGCACAACGGCCTCATTAAAATTGGATCAGGTATATTTTCCCCTGCACTCTTTCTTTATTTCTCCTCTAAGTAAAATAGCCTCTTTTTAGTCAAACGTTTTACTAAGAAAAAAATATTTCTGAAAAAATGTTGCTTTTATTAAAAAGTGAATCCATATTTACTGAGCACTATTGCTAATAAAATCTGTGTAATCATCCTCCATTGTCTTCTTTCAAATCTTTTTCTCCCCCTCTGTAGTTTGGCACAGACTCTTTGTAAATGGTGAGTCATTTTAACATTTCATGTAATATGTAATATGTATGAATTTACCATGTTACTACACTGAGAAAAACTTTATATATCGTTGTATATTCATTTTGTTTTCAAGAATTTTTTTTATTAGCCTGGAAATGGAATAGCTTATTAAACCTTTAGACAAAATATATATTAAAAAGTGTCATATTTGATACATCAGGCTTTTAATGCTTATTTAGTATGATATAAGAGAATATGGCTTTCATACTTGAGGAAGACTCTATATCTCCCAAAAATATGTCATCATAAGATATTTAAATGTTAGTTTTATGATCAGCTCTGTAGATTTTATAGTGTGGGGAAAAACATATTGCAATGCAATGATAGTGATTAAGAGATGAACAAATAAATGTTCCTCAAAAGCCTAATTTAAAACTCACATTTTCATGATTTTTCCAAAACATTAGGTATGGGTAATCAAGTAAACCTAAGCTGCTTCAGTCCAGTAAGCAAGTATCTTGAAATATTACTAACAATATAAAAGTTATTCTTATGTTTACTTAATAAAATTTCACAGCAAAAAGTCACATGTATCACAAACTGAAGGGGCTGTTTTTTAAAATTATACTAAAAATGTATAAAGTATCAATCAGATGATAGAAAGCATGTTGTAGATCATGTTGATAACTTAGAAGCGAATCAAACATGATACAGTAGACTTAAAAGGGTAAAAGTTAATAAAGTTAGAAACCCACATTTTGCAGAAAATGTATTTTTATGAGAGTTTGACCCACTGTTATCACCTGTTCTTACCCAGTGTTCCCAGTCCGTGGTAAAATACTCCAAAATCGAGATGATAAGAAGAACCTGCACTTCTTCAGTCCAGAGTACGGCTGTGAGTGTGACCACATCTTCACTTTGCTACTGGATGTTTGTGTAGACTTTTCGGTTTATATATTTTATATCTCCTTCTCTATTCTTAGCATGTGAAGATGACTACGCCATTGACATCTTTTCCTTTGGGATTTGCGCTTTGGAGGTGAGATACCAACAAAGCATGACCTGGCAATGTTATATATTACTTACAGCACTGTATTGCACTGAAGCGAGCCAAGTCCCTCATGCAATAATATTTGAGTGTATTCCTCCAGATGGCCGTGTTGGAGATCCAGGCCAATGGGGATTCTGTCGTGTCTAAGGAGGCCATAACCAATGCGGGCCAATCGTTAGAAGACGCTCTTATGAAGGTATGTGTGCAGGCATGATGTTGTTTTGGGGTTTGTGTTTAATGTGCATGATAGATGCTTTTCTAAGTAATTAGACTTGTAGTGGAGCGGCTAAGTGATATAATCGTTCAGTTTATGATACAAGCGTGAAAATTGGCATGAGCAGTCTCCATGGGTCACTTGACAAGAAAATTGTCCGAGCCACTTGAAATTTCAAGATTTTTCATTTTTCAATATGGCCGACACCTTAGTGGAGCAGTTAAGTGATATAGTGGTTTATTTGGTGATACAAACATGAAAATTGGCATGAGCAGTCTCTGATGGTCACTAGACAATAAGCCACCCACAGCTACTTGAAATTTCAAGATGGCGGCTATTTTTCAAGATGGCCACCACCTTAGTGGAGCAATTAGGCTCATGGCAATTTTCATGCTTGTATCACCAACTAAATGATTTCTTAAGCCTAATTGCTCCACTAAGGTGGTGGCCATCTTGAAAAATGGCCGCCATCTTGAAATTTTAAGTAGCTGTAGGTGGCTTATTGTCTAGTGACCATCAGAGACTGCTCATGCCAATTTTCATGCTTGTATCACCAAATAAACCACTATATCACTTAACTGCTCCACTAAGGTGTCGGCCATCTTGAAAAATGGCCGCCATCTTGAAATTTCAAGTGGCTCGGACAATTTTCTTGTCAAGTGACCCATGGAGACTGCTCATGCCAATTTTCACGCTTGTATCATAAACTGAACGATTCTGCCAAACATAAGCACTTAGCCGCTCCACTATTGATGATAAGCAGGTAAAAACACTTGTGTTAGATCTAGTGAGATCTTATGAGCAAACATTCTCCCAGTAATGTTAATAGAACATTCATTCAAAGTTATGTGGTCTTTAATAATTTTCTCAAAACGTTAGCACAAAAACATTATTTATACATTGGTCATGGTACGTTTTTTTTTTCTGAGATGTTTTACTTGGACGTTCGTCTAGCAATTTTTAAATGTTACTACTTCGTTTAGAACGTTGAGACAACATTCGAAAGTAACTTTTCCATAATGTTTGGAACATAAAATGGAATGTTCGCATAACAAAAAAAAAAGGGTTTTAAAACGTTTGAAAAAGTTTACGCGAACATTCCGAAATAACGTTTTGTCAACTTAACGGGAGCGTTAGCAAAACATTCTTAGAACATATTTTTATTAGCTGGGTAGAATATCATAGACACTTGAATAGACACTTACCTACTATATAGTATTCGAAAAATGTACGCCAAAAGAGTAGTGTGTCCGAATACATAGTATTCGAAAAACAGTGGGCAAAAAGTCCCCGGATGACCTATTTCTTCTGGTGAGATTCTGAAGTTTGCAAACGATGGACACTTTACTATCCCATGAGGCCACGAGAGAGGATTTATTAATGGAAGTGAAGCAACGCAACTGGCAAAACCAGCAATGCAGGTTTGAGAGGTGGCGCCCCGACAAATCTCACGACAATCACGACTTGCTTAACGGCCCGACGTCACATACATCAACAACACATGAAGCAGCCTCTATGGAAAACACTAGCACGCATTTCAGACGTGAATCATGGCAGAGTCGACGAAGAAAACAAAGAAAGCGCGGTCGGAAGAGTGCAGAGACGGCTCTGCGTGAGTGGTATTTACGACAGTAACGTTAAATACAAGTACTCCACAGCGACTCTAGGGGTCGCTGTTTGAGAAAAACGGAAACTGCATAGAGTGCCTTTAAATCCTCTCCCGTGGCCTCATGGGATAGTAAAGTCTCCGTACTTTTTATGAGTACTGTGAATTCAGACATGTACTTCTTTTGTAAACAGTTTTCGCCTACTATATAGTAGGGAAGTATGCGATTTCGGATGCAGTCATTCTCTTTTTCTTGCTTCACAGGAGTTCACCCAGTCGTGTGTGCGTCACAACCCCAGACTCCGTCCAACGGCACATGACCTGCTGTTTCATCGCGTGCTGTTTGAAGTGCACTCACTGAAGCTGCTCGCAGCACACTGTCTCATCAATAACCAGTGTAAGTGTGCTGGAAAATAGATCCAAAATGGGAATGTATTGATTGCAACTGCACAGAAAAAAATTATATAGTTTTAATAAAATGCCACCTTTTTCTATTATTTATTCTCTCTCACTTGTAGAGACAATTTTAATAATTTCACAAATAGACAATGTATTTATAGATGATAAACTGACTATATATTACTGAACTGAACGATTTATTTGAGTTTAAATTATTTTATTGGCTTGCAGGAAATCAGTTGCCTACAGTTTAGTGGTCATTAAAAACAATAATATTTGTATATTGTAATTGACCAATCATCATCACAGTATTAGAGCCATAGAGCCACTATTATTTTAGTGCCATGTAATAATATATAATAATATTTTGTTGTGAAGGATTACCTAAATTACTTAAATTTAAGATTCATTGGATTGCAGGTCAAATACAAAATTGATTATTATTATTATTATTGATATAAAACTTTCAAAATATTGCTTTCACATTTGATCTGGGTTCAAAGACATGCTTCCAGAGAACTGTGTGGAGGATAAGACCAAATCATTCGACCCAAATGGAGTCATGGCAGAGATTATTCATAAAGACGATCGTCCCCGCGTTCAGCTCAAGTAAGTCTCACCTTATATTACCCCTCAAAAGCTTGGACTTT
The DNA here is from genome assembly GCF_949319135.1 of Squalius cephalus. Lineage (NCBI taxonomy): Eukaryota > Metazoa > Chordata > Actinopteri > Cypriniformes > Leuciscidae > Squalius > Squalius cephalus. Next base: position 5,921,268 of record NC_137146.1, read on the forward strand.
TTAAAGAAATTAATACTTTTATTCAGCAAGAACATATTAAATTGATCAAAAGTGACAGTAAAGACATTTATAATGTTACAAAAGATTTCAATTTCAAATAAATGCTTTTGAACTTTCTATTTATCAAAGAATTCAGAAAAAATGTATGAAGGTTTCTACAAAAATAGGAAGCAGCACAACTGTTTTCAACATTGATAATAAATGTTTCTTGAACAGCAAATCAGCATATTAGGATCATGTGACACTGGAGGAATGATGCCTAAAATTCAGCTTTGATCACAGAAATAAATTATGTTTGAAACTATATTCAAACTGAAAAACTGTTTTTTAAATTGTAATAATATTTTAAAATATTACTGTTGACTTCAAAACGTTTGAAAATCATACCGGCCTCAAACTTTTAAACGATACTGCAAAAGCACTATGATACTTTGATATATAGTATGACACTATATTTGCTTGATCAATTATTTTGATTGGTCTCTCCTGTCCTGCAGGTATTCTCATGTTTCTCCTCTCGAGCTCGACAAGTTTCTAGAGGATGTGAAGTAAGTGTTGCCAGATAAAAGTTAAAAAGTAGCCTGTGGCTTTTGTGGTTCGTAATAAATAAATATGTATTTTACTGCCCAGGAATGGCATTTACCCGCTGATGAACTTTGCGTCCGCTCGACCCCATCCTGTACCTCGCGCCCTCTCCATGTCCCAAGAACAGGTGGAGACGGTGAAGACCCCCACGCCTGAGCCTCAAGAGGCAGAAACCAGGAAGGTGTGTGTTCTTATCAAAAGACACTTATGATAGTTCAGTTCACTGTGTTTCTTTATTTAATCTTAAGTTGTCATTGTTCTAGGTGGTACAGATGCATTGTAACCTGGAGTCCAATGAAGACACTTCTAAAACTCATGTGAGTTTGTCACAGTTTTGTGTACATGTGTTTAGGACACAATATTTATCTAAAGCAGAAATATTCTCCCAAGAGCAATTTCAAGTTAACCTCGTAATGCAAATACAATACACCTGGTATGTTTGGATCCTGTGGAACATAAGCTTATAAAACATCAGTATTACTCTGAACTGGTTTCAGACTATATTCATTTTACCTGTATACACTTTTACTTGAAAAAAAAAAGAGTTGATAAACAGCCTGAATCTCCTTTCATGCTGCAATGTATTATCAATAGGTGCAAAGTGGAGTTCTTGTTCAAACCCTCTTTCCTTCAAATTTAGACTATATGGCCTATGAACTTTTGATCTACAAACAGACATTAATTTAATCTGTCATTTTATTTTAATTTCAGAATTATTTTGAACAAAACAAGTTACATAGTGTACCGTTAAATGGTTATATCTCACATTTTTTATTCAAAAATCAGAAAGAAATCAGTGATGTGTATTTTAACAGTCTTAATACATAACCAAATATTCATTTTCGTATGAAAAACTATGGATTTTGACTTTTGGTTTGTCAAAACGGACCTGAATGCATTAGGAGGGTTTAAATGTCTTGATCAGTGACGCTGCTATTTGAATGGGATTTTCTGTTTAGTATCTTTCTTGTGTCTCTGGTGATTCATCTGCCTTTGTTTTGATAGTTATTAATGATAATGCAAACTATTATACTCATGTTTAAGAATACTTATGGCAACATCTGTTGTGTCTGTGGCAAATGGAACTGATTTCTGTTTTCACAGCTCACTCTTTTCTTGAAGCTGGATGATAAACTCCATCGGCAGCTCAGCTGTGATATTATGCCAAGTGAGTGAAACCTTAAAGACCCTAATAAACCTTTGATTTCTCAAAATCAACTCACATTATCATTTCTTCACCATATAAGTGCAATAGATGGTAAAAGTGAATGACCCACAACAATGAAGTAGCGACATAATATTTCAATGCACACAGTATACAGTATGTACTATATATATATATATATATATATATATATATATATATATATATATATATATATATATATATATAGCAACACAACAGTATAATACAGACAAGATACTTATTTTTTTTAATTCAAACTAACTAGGCCTTAGTGTCTTTCGACTGATAGAACTGGGTTTGAAACTGTTGTTATTGTTAACTAAAGCTTTTTTTCCAGTAATTTTTCAGCAATTGCTATAAAGCTGAAAAAAAAGATATATATATATATATATATATATAAATATTAGATGAAAAACTTAATTAGAAATGTTGCCTTAGCAACTAACTAAACTAGTTAAATACTAAACTAAAACTATGACAGAAATAATAATTCAAGATAAATGTACAAATATTTTACACAAAATAATAATGCCAAAAGCACATAACAAAAATGGAAATTAAAATAAAAGCTAAGTTAAAAGTTAAAATACGAATAAATACTACAATAGTATAAATAATATTGGTTTGAAAAAATACAATACTTTTCACTTCTTCAATTTCCTTGTTATTTTGTGTAGTAGGTTTGAAATGAGTATTAAAAATATTTAAACACTAATCAATTATCATTATTATTATTAATCAAACATATTGACTATAGTAAGTATAGTTATGGTGTTCAGAGATTGGTTCAGATTTAAAAATACTATGTCGTTTCAGGTGACAGTTCCAGAGATTTGGTCAATGAACTTATCCATCATTCCTTCATCAGTGAGGTGAGACTAAAAACCTCACGCTGCATTATATCTGCAAGCTTCCTCAATATATTCATCATCTAAAAGCATATCAGTATCCTTTCTTAAATGTAACATGAAATGAGAACTCACAGAAGCAGCACTTTTGTTCACTTCTTGTTCATCTTGTCCTAATCCCACATTTTGCCATCGATTTCCACAGGAGGATGGTGACAAGATAGTGGCGTTCTTGGAGGACGCTTTGAACCGACATCGTGGATCTGCTAGTGCCACAACAACGATATGAATGACAATGCTCTGTTGCCATGGTGACGGGCATTTACATGCCAGTGGAACCTGAGAGAGGGAGGCCCGCCAATAGATTGGAGAAGGACAATGGAAACGAATGATCCAGTTTGTCAGTTAGTATGGATAGTTGAAATTGAGAGCGTGGTCGATGGCAGAGCATGGCATACTGGTTTCTACGACAGGTTAGGGGGCCATGATGATTGTGCTTACCTCCCTGAGTCTCCGTCCAGCACTTCCAGCCAGGTGTCACTGTAGGAACCGTCCTTCCCACAATCCCATGCGTGGAGGGGCTTAAGGGCAATTCTGCCTCTCTTGAAGAAGAGAATTGCGAGTGGTGTAGGAGGTGTCTGCTGTGGAGAGCTCAATAGATGATATGAAAAAACAATCCGTTTAGAAAAACGTTCAAAATTGCCAATCTACTTCATTTTGCAGCTTAAACACAATTCTACGGAAAAAAACAGAGGTCAAAAACATACTCTACGTGAGTACGCCAACAGAAGTGAACAGTCCGGGTCAACATGATGTCATGAGAAAGCGCTGGCGATTTCATACGATGTGATTAGTACTGAAACGTAAAGTTTTTAGATAAAGAAAGCCAGAATTTCCACTCTAACCTAACCGTTATTGGGGCATAAACAGATGGATGTAACGTGGTTTCGTTTTCTGGTGTTCTGTTCCTGTTTTTCCTGCCCGATTTCCTAGTTAGCATTAGCTAATTATCCCACACCTGTTCTTCTAACTAGCTCCCTGTTATTTAAAGTCTCCTGAGTTCTCCTTAGTTCTTTGTCCAGTGATGTTTGTATCTTAGTGGTTGTTTAAAAGTTTATCTCCTGTGTGTTCTGTTTGGATAAATTAAAAAGGTCTTACTCCGTCGTTGTGCGCGCTTCTCTACAACCTACCGTTAAAATGGATGGTATAAGCTCATATATATTCATACGAATTAGCCACCAATTCATCAAAATATAAAAGTTACGAATTGCCATGAGAGTGTCGGTCCCGTTGCACATACTTAGCGTGTGTTCTTGAGTTACTGTGGCATTAACAAACCTTACATTAGTACTTGAGGGGTTGAAAGTTAAGCTATCTATGCCATTAAACCAGATCTGTTGTTATTCAGGTAGCTAGCTAAGCTATAAACATCAAAAGTTGAACTAACTTGCTTGACAATATTCTTTTCAAACTGTCGATCTGCCATAAGCGCCTGAAGGCTACAGGAAGGCTTCTTTAGCTTGTATTTCTTTAGCTCGTCAGTTTTCCCAAAATGCTATCTATCCAAATGTATTGCTTTAACTGATGTGGTTAATGCCAATCAAATGAATATATGATTGTTTATTCTCCTACACATTGCCCTGTCAGCTATCACGAGAATGTCTTAATATGCAGTTGGTCTGTTTTGCAAGGAGCATATACAGGAATGCATTGCCTTATATATAAACATTGCTGTTTGCTGGTGTCTAATAACATGAATTTAATTTAATAAAAAAAAAAACACACATTTTATACAGAATCACACATGTAAGGAACCTGATGGATTCTGGTTAGTCAACCAGCTAACCAGCTGTCAGACTACATGGTTTTGATGAGAACTTTTGTGGAATGCATTATGATGTACATTTCTGTGTGAAAAACTATAAGAAGTTCTTTGTCATGAGCATTTACTTAAATGAATAAAGACTATGAAATGAACGACTGATTGATTGATTTTCTGATTAGCTTTTAGTATTCACTAGATACTTTTAAATGGTCCTGACATTTAGGCTATAACTAAATCCCATGTAGCCTCGCTTTATGTTCTTGTAAAAAGATGCTTAATATTTAATACTCCCTTTAAAATAGTTGGATAGCATGTAAAGATGGGTACAACCTACCTAGCGATGCATTGTGATTATTTCTTTAATGAATCGATCTACACATTTTTAACCGTAGACTGTGCGCAACATTTAATGTGCGCAGACAATTACAGTGCCATACTGTTTGTTGCCAATTCTAATTCTTCTTCTTCAAAAACACCACAAAAAAAAAACAAAAAAAAACTGAACTTCCACAAAGTTATTTGCATCAAATTAAGATGCATTCACGCCATGTCGTAATTACAGTACTCTCGCGGTACTTTGATGTCATACATCGCTGAGTCTGCACAGCACCGCTTTAAGTCGAACACGTCTTAAAGATAGGGTAGGGAATTTTGGTAGAGGCTAGCAATAAGATAGCTTTGAAAGCATAAGATCTAATCCATTGAAATGTGACGATATCTCTTAACCTTCTGGTTCCCCACAGTGTTATTGAGCGGTTTCACTTCCTCTGTCGCGGCATCTGCAGTTGATCCCCTCAGGTTCTTGAAGAAGGTTTTTGTACGGCTCTTTATCACTGTGTGAATCTATGACCACCTAAATCGCCGAAACAATAATAATCTCCTGTATCTTCAGCCTGGACTCCACTGATGATCATCTGGAAATCTTTAACGGATCCACTTCCACTAAATCGAGAAGGGATAGAGGAAGCCCGGACATTTCCTCCAAAGATGAGGAGTTTAGGAACTTCTCCCGATTTCTTGAGGTACCAGCTCATACAATATTTACCATCACACCATTTACCAACATCAAGACTGGATTTACATGTTATTGTAACTGATTCTCCTAGTTGAAGAGTCTTCTGCGAAGGGCTCTGAGTCACTTGCACTTGACTGGAAACTGTTAACGATATACAATACAATGTTAAAAAAATTACAAAACATAAAAATATAACAAGGAAAAATGTTGTAATTGTAAATCTATTAAGAATGAAAGTTACCTAGAGTGAGTGACCAAAGCAAGGTGGTGAGAAAAATAAGAAATACCATTTTTGTTGTGGATTTGTTATGAGAAAAGAGGTCACAGAGGTAACGTTACAGTAAAAGTCACAGGATTATATAGCTGACTTATTAGCTTCACAGAATGACTATGCAAATTATGCTGCTAATTATGCTGTTCCTATGAAAATAATCTTTATTGGAACATCAGAAATCTGCGATTAAAGTTAAAAACTATATTTCAAAGTAGTGTCCAACATAAGCTAATAATAAGGATTGGTCAAAGAAAGTTTAGGTATGGAAGCTTATTGATTCCGTCACGAAATAATAATAAAAAAAGGTAATTGCGAATTATTATCTCAGAATTCTGACATTATAACATGCAATTGTGAGGGAAAAAAAGTCAGAATTGCGAGATGTAAACTCGCAATTTTATGCTATAAAGTCAGAATTCTAAGATAAAAATTCGCAATTACCTTTTATTTCTATTTTTAACAAGCTTCCATAGCAGCAGTATTGGCCTAAAAATATAAAAAAGAGCTATAAAAAAATGTATCAAGTTAAAGTTGTATCATACAAGCTTAATAAATTAATGGTCTAATTTAAAGTGTACCGGTTTTCTTTTAGCATACAACAGAAATTTAAATCTCATGAATGATCATGCATTCAAACATGGTTCACATTTAAAAAAAAAAAGAAAAAAAAAAAAAAGATTTATAGGAATATATTACAAAATGACAAATAAGAAAATATAATAGGTTATTAAAGCAAGTAAGGTAAATAAGTTTTTATTAATTGTTGTTGCTGTTAAGTAATCTATTTTTTTACATGATACTAATAATTATTGTAGTATGTAAAATTTCAATGTAAGAATACTTTATGTAATATTATATCATATTTTATAAGGCAAACAGGTCAGAATTCAGCATGACAGTTTAATAGATTTGGATTGATTTGTTTTAAATAAGTAAATAAATGGTATTGTGTGTAATTGTGTTTATTTCTTCTGAAAGTAAAATGTCTATATTTAGTATTTTTTATTTGATATTTTTGCTTGCCCTACATAAAAAAAAAAAAATAAAAAAAAAAAGGGTGTTAGAGTGAATGAAGTGTGATTTAAAAATATATATTTTCATTCATACAGACATTTTGGGAACAGCTCGGTAAAATCACATCGTAAATAGTTAAATAGCACTCAAAACATATCCTACCATCTCTCAATGATCTGTAATTTTAATGAAATTCACTAACGCAGATAAATTAGATCTGATCTCAATAGCACATTAAATAAATAAATGTCTAAAATTATATCTAAAATAAACTATAATGTTTAAATCCTACTGTAGATTGTACTATATGTATTGCAGTGAGTGTGTTATTGTGCCGATTCACTTCCTCCCCATCAGCACCTGCGGTGTGTATCAGCGTGAAACAGACTGAGGGAGGTTTTTGTACGACTCCTTATCACTGTGTGTACACATACTTGTTGTCAATCTTGTGTCGGGTCATACAGTAATATTGTGCTTCATCTTCTTTCTGGACTCCACTGATGGTCAGATTGAAGTCAGTGTGAGCGCCATTGCCACTGAATCTAGATGGGACGTTTGAGTGACGTTGATGTATGTAATAAATGAGGAGTTTGGGAGCATGTCCAGGTTTGTGCTGGTACCAGAACACACAGTTCCTCCAGAGACTACAGTCAGCAACAGGTAAGTTGGTTTTGCAGTTTATTTTGACCGTTTCATCACGTTGAGTTGGTTGAACTTGAGGAGTTTGAGTTACTGTCACTTGTCCATTTGAGCCTGTAAAAGACAGATGGTTAGAAATCTCTTCAGCATAACTGTCTAAATATATAAAACATTCTTTATTTGACCTACCTTGAATTCCAGTGGTCAATATGCAGATGGAAATGATGAAAAACATAGTTGTTGTCTGCTGTACTGTCATTAAGAGTACATTAAACACTAAACTGACAAGGTTATAAAGACAAGTAAAGTACTGAGACTAGTTCTGTCAATGCAAATGATCTTGTTAGTGTAAATACTTTGCTTACATTGGGTGGTATATAGGATGCATTTCCATGTGGATGAAGAAAAAAGTAAATTTCACATGAAGAGGGACTGAAAGAAACATGCGTGAAGTCCCCCCCCCCCCCCACTCTTTTGTTGGTGTTAGTACACTGAAAAAAATGAGTCGTTGGATCAAAGTAAAAAAATTACTTCAACTTTACTTTAGCTCAACTTAAAAAAATTAATTTACACAAATCACATTTCTGTAGTCAATTGAAAGTAAAAATACTCTTTCAATTAGCATTAAATTATAAATTATTATTTGAATTAACTTAATTTTTAAAACTTTTATATATTAAATATCAAAATAAATACAAAACAAAATTACACACAACATGAAATATCACCAAATTTTTGTCTGAAGAAATAAGCCTTTTACACTCTGGAATCAAACATTTAACTGTTTATTTAGTGCAATCTTCCGACAAACTCACAGAAACCAGAATTTCCACTTTATTTACCTAGGCTATAACTGAATTTACTTTGTTCAGTTTAGATTTAGTCGGTGCACATTAATAAACATTGGTGTGTTAGTTTATAGTAATTCTGTTAAATAAAGTCTGTTATGTAATCATGTTGATTTAGTCCTATTAAATATTTTTGATTTGAGTAAAACAAGTTAATTTAGATGTTACCACATGAAGCACATTTTTATGTTACCTGAAAACAACTTAAAAAAAAGAAAAACTAAAATTACAGTGTAGGTTCCTGAAAAAATAAATGATGTTTAATTCTAATGAAAGGCTATCAAAGTATTTTAATACTGAAGATATTTTGAATAAATGCCATTGTTTTAATGTAATATAAAAATATATGAGAACAAATATCAGGAAAAATGTATTAAACTTATTTAATTAATTGATCACAATTATTTATGTTATTAAGTTACAGATGTGCATCTGTTGAACTATTTACCATATATTGAACTTAATGTTAAAACTAAACTATATATACTAAATATTAGAGTCATTCTGAAATTTAGGGTACATTTCTTGTCCATTGATGATTCATATTTTTATTTTTTTAATGTTCTTCAGAAATATCATATTTTAATCCTTTAAGGGTAAGCATATTAAAATCTCACGGAAATATTTTGTGCACCCTGTTTCAGTTAGCTTGAAATCGATGTTCCTTAAAATAGTTTTTGCAGAGTCTGTTTTAGAGGTGAATGAGTCTTCGAGTAAGAAAAAAAATTATAATACAAAAATGTTAAAATCAAAATCTATAGTATAGTCCATGTATTTATAACATCTAAATACTTTAGAAATTTTTTTTTTTCATTGAAATTTAATTTAAGATTAACTTAACTATATTGCTGAACAAACAACCCCTGCAAATAAAAAGAGATTGATCAACATTCAACAAGCATCATATACTGAATTATATTTACACATCTTTTCTTTCTTTCAATATTTGTCGTTATTGTGGTGTCATATTAAGTGACCATCAACTATATCGGGTGCATTGTTATGGTTTGCAATATTTTATGATTTCAATTATCATGACCCTACTGTGTTCACTGATGATAATTTTTTTTTTTTTTTGCCATAGATCGTTTTTATCATAATTTTACTTTCTGTGTCAAAGGAGAGTAAATGTGTGTGTGCAAGAGTTAACAATGTGTACAGTCAATTGTACTATTTTTGTGAACTAATTTTTACATTTCAAATAATCTGTAAATAATAATAATAATAATAATAATAATAATAATAATAATTAATAGGCCTACTATATTTATACTTATTATTATAATATTTTTTTTTTACATTTTAATTATGCTTCTTCTCATATCCTTCAGGTTATATTTATTATATTTTATATCCACACAGGTTGGAGGTTTGCATAACAAATTGACAATATATATATAAAAAACCAATAGTCATTATAATGATAAAGCATATTGCTTTTGTACTATTTCTGTTGATGTGAAATGTACCCCAAATTATAGAATGGCCCTATATACTAAAATGTATTTTTGTTTTCTGCATTTCTCCTCAGCATGTGTGTACATAACCTGTCAAAGGTGTCTGAGGGCTGAAGATGCATGGGTCAATACCGTCCTAAAACTCCTCAAATAATGCTGGGAGACGGTCGGGAGAGTTGTGTGTCTGCTGAGTAAAGGCCAGTTCAAGCCAATGGCGATAAAAATAAAGATAACTATATTAGCGTCTACACCAGCGTACAATACTGTTCTGTTTATTCTAAACACACACTGCAGTTTTGTCGTCTGTCGCTTTACATGCGTTCTGAAAGTGACTCCAACAATATTGTTTCTCTGTGCCGTTATTGTTCTAGTTGTGGTGTGGAGCTCTGCTATTCTTTTATATTTTAGAACTTTATTGTTATTGTTATCGTTATAGTTATCGTCCTCAGTGTGAACAGGCCTTTACACACGATGAGATCCCATGAAACCAGGCAATCCTGATGTTTCCCAGTAGGTCCCGCTCTCTCCTGGGACTGAAGCCATATCTGAGTCCCCAATGACAGGTAGGATTTGCATGTCTCATTTATTTATGAATCTAAAAGCGAGCTCCCTTTGGGGCAGCGAACATCTGGCACCGGTGCTGCTCTATTCTGAGAAAAACATCATCCCTCACTCCACCCTGTTATGCAAATATGACTTTCACTTCTGAATTTTATGCTAACAGGTTTATTTTTTTAAATGCAATGGACTGAAACTGGCAGTTGTGATAGTTGTATGGTTTTATTTATTTATTTATTTACTTTTAATACAGACTTGAGTTGTTTTTATCACAATTTTATTGGAGCAAGTTGTCACAATATATTTATTAATTTCCATAATATACTGTATACTGGCAGTCAAATGTTAAATAATTAAGATTTTTTAAAGGAATCATATATATATATATATATACACTCACCTAAAGGATTATTAGGAACACCATACTAATACTGTGTTTGACCCCCTTTCGCCTTCAGAACTGCCTTAATTCTACGTGGCATTGATTCAACAAGGTGCTGAAAGCATTCGTTAGAAATGTTGGCCCATATTGATAGGATAGCATCTTGCAGTTGATGGAGATTTGTGGGATGCACATCCAGGGCACGAAGCTCCCGTTCCACCACATCCCAAAGATGCTCTATTGGGTTGAGATCTGGTGACTGTGGGGGCCATTTTAGTACAGTGAACTCATTGTCATGTTCAAGAAACCAATTTGAAATGATTCGAGCTTTGTGACATGGTGCATTATCCTGCTGGAAGTAGCCATCAGAGGATGGGTACATGGTGGTCATAAAGGGATGGACATGGTCAGAAACAATGCTCAGGTAGGCCGTGGCATTTAAACATTGCCCAATTGGCACTAAGGGGCCTAAAGTGTGCCAAGAAAACATCCCCCACACCATTACACCACCACCACCAGCCTGCACAGTGGTAACAAGGCATGATGGATCCATGTTCTCATTCTGTTTACGCCAAATTCTGACTCTACCATCTGAATGTCTCAACAGAAATCGAGACTCATCAGACCAGGCAACATTTTTCCATGTCTTCGTCTTGTTGTATTGTGTTAGTTTAGCTAAATCAGTCAACTTGCTCTCAAATGTTTGACTGTTCCAATGTGGTGGACGGCTTACATATAGCGGCCCATAGAAACAGCCACTAATGAGGCACTTTTGTGTATATATATATATATTAATGCCCACTCGCTATTGCAAGTGAGTAAGTGTTTTGAAAACATTATCAAGTAAAACTTTCACTTACAGACAAAGCATTAAGAAATCATTTTCTTACAGTTTGTGATGCAGCTGCTGCATCACAAGGTGTGACAAATGGTGCCACAAATGAATACTAGGCATATACTGATCATTAACAAAAACACCTGTTTTGCAGAACGTTTCTTGCATTTACATGGCTTTGACCAGCAGATGTCACTAGCCTGCCCTTCCCTGCTGGTCTGCATCATAGAAGTAATACAAGAGTTTCTTAGTATTATGAGAAAAGGTCATAATAACGAGAAACTTTCTCATCATTATGATTTACAGAATCATATTTTTTACTCAAGTGTGGCAGTCACCCGAACTGCACACAAGAATGTCTCCTCTTCCACCTTAAAACTCCGCCCACACCACTTGATTGACACGTCTCATTTATCATTTAAACAGCTGTTTTGGTCTATTATTTGGTCAATTTAAGCATTTGATTTTTCATTTTAATTTTGTTAGGAAAAATCTTCCATAGGATACAGTGTAGTATATTATAATAGTAGTATAAGAACTGGAACTATCCATCACTTTACTTTTTCAAGGGAAAATTAATTAAATTATCCAGCTCATGTTCTGCCACTAGATGGCTGTACAATACAGACTTTCACAGCTTCCGTCTCCATGGCAACCACAGTTTTACATCATTCTGTGATGGAAATCTTTTTCTTCACTTATTTTGTCATCTTATTTGTGGTATTTGCTTTTGGGATTTTAGTCTTTTGTCTCTTTTGTTAGCTTCTTTTTGTGTCACTTAATTAGTATGTAATCAGACAGACACAAAACTGCACCCACTTTTCATCTTAACTCTACTTAAGAATCCTGCCGCCTTTCAAGCAATATTGAAACTAAAATTGCAAAGCAAAAAATGTCAATACAAAAGATTTCCACCCGACTGCACTCCCAGTTGTCCCAGTTCTAGTTTTTATTGTTTTCTAACTTCTCTTATTACCTGTATTACCAAAGGTGGCCTCAGTAAACTTCCAAGAGTGTTGTAGATATCTTAAAATTATAAGGTTTAGTATTATGTAATTTGATATCTATCTATCTATCTATCTATCTATCTATCTATCTCCACACACACACACACACACACACACACACACACACACACACACACACACATAATTTCTTGTACATCTATCTTTATGAGGACATTCATTGACACAATGCAATCTCTAGCCACTTTCCCTAACCTTACCCATCACAACTAAGTGCCTAACCCGAACCCTGACCCTAAACCTACTCTTAACCCCTAAAACCAAGTCTTGACCCTCAAACAGGCCTTTAAAGGCTCTCAGAAAGTGAGGACCGGCCAAAATGTCCTTACTTTACTCTCTTTGTCCTCACTCCAATGGTCTAAAACTCAAACTGGTCCTCACAAAGATAGTTGTACAAGTACACACACATGCGCACACACACACATTTCCCCTGTATTTTTACTCTTTGTTTTGTTTCCTGTATTTTAAACATTATAGGCTAACTGAGCATAGAGTTCTGAAGAATATCCAGCGTAAGAAGTTCTGCATCTGGAGATCTGCTGCTTCACAGCTTCATTAGGTACCAATTTTATTTTATTTCCTTGAAATATGAACAGTTAATTATTTGATTTTATTGACAGCCCTAAAAGCGCTTTGAAATAAGTACCTCTAGTTATAATTTCAACAGAAGTACAAGAGGAAAATCAGAGTGTATAAGGGAAATCGACTTTGACAAAGGGAGACCTTGGAGTTCTAAAGGTTGAGAGCCACTGATCTAGCGCAATCTGAACTGCCACAGCTTCAGGCTACACTGGCCAGCATGTAATAATGTAATTTTCCTAGAGAAATTGCCTTTGGGCTGAACTTCATTTCAATATTCATTTTTACAGGTACAACAAGATTAGTTAAAGTTTGTCACTGGATGTTCTCTTCTAGTTACACGCTAATTTTCAATCTCCTTTCAGGCAACAGTGATGAACTGTGATAGCAACAATTGCTTTTCCTTCCTTTCCTATTTAACATTTTTTCCCATATATGTCATTTCAAAAATTACATTGTCATGCATAATTTTGTATGTTTAAATCAGAGCTGCTTCTCTGGAGCTTTGAATAGGCCACTTCAGCTGGAATGCTGTCTTTAGTTTATTTCTTCTATTTCTTCTTAGTGGCACTAAAATAGCCATACTGAAATAGCTGGTAGACAAACAGTATTATTCTTGCAAATGAAAAAAAAGGAGAATAAAATGAAATTTCACCTGCTTATTACGTTCTCAAACTCATTTTAAGAAGCTTCCTGGAGACAAAATAGCAGAACTGTGTAGTTTTGAAAGCCTTAAATGTTCCCAGAGTGCAAAATCAATAAACACATCTGAAAGCATTTACCTTAGACCTTAGCCGTAATGTCTGAAACAAACAACCAAATAATGTGCACCATTCTGCATTAATGTCAGCTTTAGCTGTGGCCGAATCTGCCATCGCAATGTCCCGACTCGTGTGAAGGCAAATTCACCGGCTCCCTGAAATGGTTTTAAAATGCCAGTGCAGGCATTAAGGCACTTCAGTCCGTGCAGAAGAGCTGCTTTACTGTCATCAGAATCCCGAGAGAGCAGTTTGAGAGGTGGAGATAAGACGGGATACTGTACACAGGCCACAGAAATCCTTTATGGCAAGCACTGACTGCAGCACACTTCCATTATTCATTTTCAAAGTGTTATATTAGTCATATGAAGATTTCATACTAGATGTTTGTCTGACATTACCCTAATAATATCATTTTAATATAAAGATATCTAAGATTTCTAATATGTTTGTTACACGGTTCTCTGGAATCCGGGATTTTGATTGATCAATCGTGCCACGTCATCCAGTGGTGTGATATTTTTAATTAAAGGTGCAGTAAGCGATTTCTTAGAAACGCTGTTGATATTTGAAATCACCAAAACAAACCCGCCCCTACCCAAAAGGATCACACCCCTATCTTGATAGCTCCGCCCCCAAATTCACCAACACGCTATGCAGCAACACAGGCACCTCCTGTCCTAATGAGTGGACACGCCCCTTACTGCTGATTGGCTACAAGTGTTTTAGTGCTCAGTCCGATCCACTTTCAACAGCGTTTCTCAGAAAGCACTTACTGTATCTTTAAACTGCCGTGATACTGTCATGTCACTATTAATCACACCACGGACTCAATCTTTCTCATTTCATGCAAATGCCACTGGTGCCATCTTGCGTCTTAGTTATGAATTATAGTGAAAATGACCTCAGAGAAACTCAGTATTAATATTACTGTATATCGTTGCAGTGTTCGTTTTGTTGTCGATTGTTTTGTATATTTATAATGGACTGTTTTTTCTTAGCTGAATCTTTAAGATAATATAGCCTACAGGTAAAAAGATATAAGAATTTATTTTATTAGTCGTGTAATAGGAAAAATAATGTACAGACAGCAGCATTTAATTTAATTTTTGCATTTAAAAATTCAAGACGCAGGGTAGAGGACTGAAAAAAAAAAACCTATGAGGTATGGAGACATGTTTTGGAGTCTCGAGTCCCCCTGTAGTCTAGTTTTTTCCTGTAAAAAAAAAAAAATCATGTCTTAAAATAGCTTGAATGGAACTCTACACCCTTGCTTCTTTTAGTACACGCAGACCATGAATATGCAAATTAGCCCCGCCTCCACTCACTCACATGAGCTCAGAGTACCTGATCCACTCGGTCAACTTTACTGTTGCAAACGCTGCACGATGGCAAGTGGAAATAATAGCCGCTTTCCGACCAAGTAGTTACAGGAACTTAGTTCTAGGAACTGTCCACTTCTAAACAGTTCTAAGAACTACTCTCCCCCAAACTCGGTTTTGCTGTTTGCGTTCGCACTGGCCAAGTGGCCATAGGAACTGGTAGGAGGGGTAAGGGAGTGACGCAAGCACAGTGACTTTTATTTTGACGGCGCTACGGACCTTTATTTTGGCGGCGCTGAGAACGCCAGAGCAAACAATGCTCACATTCTCTGTGTTTATTAGTTAGCGATCTGTCTAACAGTACTGTTTAATATGTTATTAGATAGAACTGTTATAGAAAGTAGACAGTATATGAAAAAAAAAGGTCATTAGCCTATGCCGTGTGGTTGATGTCCAGTGTTGCTAGCTGAGCAGAAATACATAATCATGTTTGGCTTGGTCCCCTCAAAGTTGCGTTGGATTTTCTCTTCAGCATTTAAGGTTTAGAGACCCATCTATCACTGTTTTCCATGTTTGTATAGTTAGTTTCTGGAGTAAATATATAGGCTATAATCTGTGTGTTTACATATAGCTGTTTTAAAAATGGCGGGTGCTGGTGTTCCGCGTGCGTTCGGTCAATCAGCGTGCACTAACGTCACGGGTAGTTCCTATAGTGCTGGTTTAGACCCTACTCTGAAGTAGGACCTAAATTAGTTCCTCCAAATGGAGTTCCTAGAACTAAAATCGTTCCTAGTTCCTGCGGTGCGAAGACTCCGACATCCGGGTAATTTAGCCAATAGTTCTAGGAACTGGAAAAGGTTCCTCCGGTCAGAAAGCGGCTACTGTTTTCAGCCATATATGTTTGAACCAGAAACTGATTCAGAAGAAGTCGATGTATCAGAATGGTAATGCGTTATGTATCGCTCTCTCTACAACATCGGACACATAATGGTAATTAGTATGATTAGCCTTTTGCTTGACTATGTTATCAAAGAGCTAATAATGTGTTGCTAATGTTACACAAACCCCATTCGCCATCTCAGGCATATAAGGGCATATAGTTCATTATAATATCGTAATATACATCATATACATAATTCACGCGGTATATTGCTAAATGTACCTGATTTTTCATATCAACAGAAAAATATACCAGGAAAACCTGGCTTCTCTTGAGACTCCCCTTCTTCAGAGCATAGTTAATGATATGCTAAAGCCCGCCCACACATTGATGTGATTGGTTACAAGGTAGTTTGTGACGTCAGAACCTACAGAAACACAGTTTCGTGCCAGTCTCGGTCAAACACATTCGTCTAGCGCAGGCTTGCATGCAAAACAATGTAATACCAAATAAGTGAAATGTAAAAATGCGTTCCATATGCAATGTGAACGAGCCCTCAGACTGTCTATCTAATAATAACCTATTTGTTTCCCTCATTGATGTATATCCTGTTGTTTCACTCAGAAGTCTGATCGCGTTATGGAAGTAAAATGGCTTTCGAATGACTTGGGAGGAGAGGGTTGAACCACTATTAGTGAGACTTGTACCTACAGCTCTTGGAAAATTGCCATTTTAAACTTTTTATTCCGGAGCTCTAAAACTCAAGCCACCAATTTATTGACTATAGAGAGCTTTTTGATTTTCAGAGGAGACAGGTCAACTGTGAAATAGACTCGCTGATAAAACCTTCTCCTTTACAAATATCATACCAGGTCTTTGTAGAATTTGTTTAACCTAAACCTGAATAAATAGTCTGTTTATGGCAAAATGTCAGATCAGATAATTAAAATTGTCTTGGATATTACAGTCTCAATCTCAGACTCTTTTTTTTATTACTAACCAGGAGATGGCAAAGGTGAGCTGCCAGGCGTGTGTATGAGCATATGTGCATGCCTCCTTTTCTCCCATCTCTGTTTAATTAGTGATCACTTGAATTTCTTAAGAGTCATAACATCATAACTAAAAGCACCTGTTCTGTCTGGAGAAGTTTGAATCAAAACCCTAAGCTTATTAAACTTTATAGTGTAATTCGTCCCGCACTAACTGTGCTACAGACATGAATGATACCTCAAATTGTGTGGTTTGTTGAGAAGAGGTGTGTCGTTACTGACCCAGAACATCTTAGTGACATCATAGCAACCACCCAGAACACCCTAGCAACCATATGGAAAAATCCCTGGTAGATCTGCATATTTCTGGATAAATTGAGAATCACAGAGATCGTGATTCTCCCACGATTTTGAACAGACATTTTAAACATGTAGGCCTAATTCACTAGAGGTTTTGACTAAATGTTAATTGCTGCTGTCTATTTAAAAATGTTTAATTAATTTTCAATTAAATTTTTTTTAAATCAGTTGAGTGAACGATTCAATGACTCACTCATGAAGACTTAACTTGTTTCGTTACTTGAATGAATGATTCAAGGACAAATAAATTAAAGTCACTTGTCGCCACCTACTGGTGTAACGATGTAATTGATGATCATTATTTGAAGCGTCAAGTTACTTTCAAAAGTTGATTTGCTCTATTTTGATTGGTTCCGTAGACATCAGTGTTTATATCTGAACTATAAATTTTAACCCATTTCTTCTGTGATAATTTGAATATTTGTAACACAGAAATAACGACGGTGCGTGGTTGAAAAGACTGTTTGTGAAGCTGTTTCAAACATACATAACAACTGCTTTCTCTGGCTCAGCGCCAGCGCCAACGCAGATCTGAATGTTCCGGTGTGATTTTGTCAAAGGTTTAATAAACACAGGCGAATCGTTGTCATTTAGGAATGAAATCGTGTGGGTGTTTGAATCGAGACTGCAATCTTTTAACGATTAATCATGCAGATCTTCTCCCTGGCAATCACACACAACACCTTAGCATCATGGTGGTGACTTTTGCATAGACAAGACACTTTTTCCTAAGAACAGGTGTGTAATTTTTAATTGACATTTATTCTGATTTAGCTAATGGGATAGTTAATTCAGTATGAGACATAGTAAGAAATATAAGTGTAATCAAGACTCACACTAATGATAATAATTATTATTCTATATGAAGATAACAGAGCATTATGTGATTATGCAAATTGTTTGTTTTATTGATATGTGCCCTGTCATAATTATATGTCTTTATGGAACATCTATGGAGATAGTTCTCCAAAACTCTGTAAAAATGGCCAGAAGTGGTTGAGATTAGTTGATACGACAGAAGTAAATCCAAAATATATATATAAGCCAACATCACTGTTTAACAGTATTCAGAGAAAAACAATAGAATACAAATTTGCTACGCAGAGCAATTCTTATGTGTGTCTGTGATTAGTTGGAGCGGGTACATTTTCTGAGACACAAACAGCCAATTACCACTTCATTGAGATGTATAAATGTTCATCATGCAATGCCTTCATTTAAATAGAAGTTAAACGAAGATTTAGGCGTTCTCATAACAGACAAGCACACATTTGAATGGCAGTGCCGTGAATGATGTACTTAATTAAGATGTTCATTAATGAGTCAATAATGAGCACTCTTTCAGAGTATGTCAGAAGACACCCAGCAGGCAAATAAGAATCTGTTCATTAAGTACCATGGTTTTATTTGAGGAAGAGTTCCTCTTGATGTTAAAATAATCAATTTGTAAGCGTGCCGATTTGAAATTAGGTGGCGAAATTGTTCGTTGAGAACTTTGAACTTTTAAATGGCCATTTTGTGACTGAAGGAAATCGTCATCATCATTTGAATTCTCATTGCTTATGTTGTACAAGTCTTGGTTCTTAATAATCCAATATAACTGTGTTAATATTTCAGAATGTGGTTTGTACCAGTGATTATTGTAATGCTCAATGAAAAAGTCGTATGAAATGCTAATTCTTATTATACGTCTGCATAATACTGCTAAAGCTTTGGGGTTAATGCTTTGGAATAACACAGAACCTCCAGAGTCTCACTGCAACGCTTTACATAACCTAAAAGACCTAAATGAACACCTAACTCCATGAATAATGGTGGAGAGGGAGAGTAGGTGAGACTGAGCCAATGAAACTAGGGTTGTAGGACGCCTGGAGTGTGCTGTAATTTAATGATAATTTTATGACTTTGATGATATTAAATTGTTGATCAAAGCCACAGGAATTTTCAAAAATATGCGAGTTGAAATATTTATGAAGACAAACTCTTATATAAAACTACTGGATTTTAACATTTTCTGAAAAGAAAACGGGGGTCATTGCCTTGAGAAACTTGTGTGTTTTGAATGGTTAATGTGTTGCTAGGCGGTTGCTGGAGTATTCTGAGTGGTTCTTAATAGAGTGCAACAGTTCCCGCCCACTTTTTCATCGTTTCCATTCATTTCTCTCATAGAAATTTAAAAATCAAGTCTTTGTTAAAGAGTTATAAGCCACGAATCAAGCCAACCAGCTACAAGGGGAATCACAACACCACAAACTTTGATTTGAAGAAAAAAGTACGTATTTGAAAATTTGAAGGTACAAGACTGTACTTAACGGTTTTAGTGAGGGAAACAGCATAATTGAAATAAAAAAAAAAACTCATTTACAAATGTTGATTATATGTATAAAAACAATACATATTAAGTTTATTGCAAAATATGCATACACATACGTACATTTTAGTGATTTGAGAGCGTAGGGAGATCGGCTCGATTACGTCATTCCCAGTGCTTCCCTTCATGGGAGTGGGAGGAGCTAAAGAGCTATTTTGGAGCGTGTTGCGTTTTAAGACTCTGAGACTCACGTTTTAAGTGTTATTTTCTGTACAGCATCAAGGGTAATGTAGTTTTTCTATAGGAATTCTGTTGTTAAATACGATTATTACAAAAATAAGATGAAATAATGCGAGCTGGCGGCTTAAGCAGAAGCAAATACCATGGATTAACAACCTCATAGGTCACAGCAGGTCTGTTTTTAAAGGTTTAAAAAAAGTTATCATTAAAAATCCATTTCCCTCCCTTTTACGAACCCGACTGTTGCACTCTGTAGGGTGTTCTGTTCTGAGTGGATGTGATTGTGTTGCTATGGCAGTTGCTAGGGTTTTTTGAGTAGTTTCTTAGTCTCTGTGATATTCTGAATGTTATTATCTGCATTGATTGCTGTGCATGTAGAAAGCCTAAAGCACTGTTTGAAGTAGTACAAACTAGTACGCTCTGAGGTGACTTGGGTTAGGGGTTTTTAGGGGGCGTTTGTAACCACTTGACAAGCCCATGTGATAAATTCTGCATTAGACTAGCTATAAACAACATTAGAGGGCTTCTAGATAAATACTCCCATTTTTTCCCACATCACTAATAATACATCACACAACATCCCAACATCCTCCACAAACAGCTTGAGTAATGCATTGGGATGAATTGTGCTTTCCAAAGTACGCTTTTAGTTCACTAAAAAGGCGCTCAGATCTCTTTTACTGTTCCCTCTCTAGGTTTACCGCAGTCAGTCAACAGTCTACACCTTCTTACAGAGCTTCAACACACAGACGTCTGGATTCAAGGGATCAGGGCCGATTCTGCCCATTTTGGAGCCCTAGATTGCCTATCCTCCACATCGGCACCCCTTCAACTGATGGCGCCTAGTTTGCCTAGAAACGGCCCTGTCTGGGATGAATGTATGGCTGTGTCTGAAATCGCATACTTCCCTACTATATAGTCGGCGAAAAACAGTATGTGACAAAAGAAGTATTATCTGAATTCACAGTACTCATAAAAGAGTTGGTAAAAAGTCCCCGGATGACCTTAATACTTTGGGCGAGACACTGTAGTATGCACTTTACTATCCCATGAGGCCATGGGAGAGGATTTATGAATGCCAGTGAATGGCTGGTAGGTCACATGATAATGACAACATGGTGACACTCATACTGTAACATAGAACATACTTTTTTAGCAGTCGTTAAGTCGTAAAAATAAGTACCTCCTCAAGAGAGTATACGAATTGGGACGCAGCCTATCTGCACTCATATGCACAATCTGCCTCTGTATTGCATTGGCATTTCACTCGACACATCCAAAACTTACAGAACTGCAACTCTGAGCAGTTACAAAAGACCAAACACTGAATACCAAACTGACTCTTGGTGTCCGTAGCTGTGGTTTAGACATTAAAATAAGTGAGGAATATCGATTATACTGTCACTGGTGTGGAGGGGGACAGATCCTTTCCTGACTAATTTGTAGGAAAATGCACCTTGCGGCTCCTCTTCTGACACTGTGTTTATTCAGGGGGAAATAATTGGTAATAGCTGAAAGCTAACGTGAGCAGAATGATTCTCATATTTCTGCCCGTGCCGGTAACGTCTCATGCATTTTTATGCTGTACAGGAGCAGTATTAGAACTGATAATGTTCAGTAATTAAAGCTGCATGAATGGGTGAAATGGAGCCTGTGCTAAAACCCATTGCTTAGTTTCACATAGTTCAGCAATTCCCAACGATGTTCAGTTGGTGGACCATTAAAAAAGAAAAAAAGTCCATTCTGCTTTGTTCATATTTTATTGCAATTCAAATTTAAAGCAGAATTTAAATATATTGAAATTCAAAGAAATGTATACAGCAATCTCACAGGAAGTAATAGATCATCCGGGTACTTTTTGCCTATTTTTTTATGAGTAGTCTTGTGAATTCAGACATACTTTTGTCACATACTGTTTTTCATCTAATCCTATACTATAATAGGGAAGTGTGTGATTTCGGATGCAGCCATTGAGGTGAATGGGAACGCTACCAGGTAATTTCCATCTCTTTGGTAAATGAATCTAATGTTTGCTATAGCCACCTAATAAATAAAATACAGAATTACTGTTTTCTTATTAGAAATTACTTTACATTATGACCACAAAAAACTGACATATTCAATCATTCACGCACGTCTGCTCGTTCACTTAATAAGAAGTAGGGCTATTGTCTTTCTGCGTTTTGAATATTCAAATCACATGTTGCACAATTTCATCTCTGATGTGGTTCAAGGGTTAGGATTGTTTACCACAGAATTTTCTGAAATGTTCATGTAGAAAATGAATGAGAAATTAAGCCTACTTCTGAAACCCATGCTGTTGAAAAAGTGCGTGATTTTTGATGAGCTCTATCATGACAGGTCGTCTGCAGAAATGATTTGTGTGATTGATGATAGGGAATTTGATTTTCCTTAATTCAAATTTGATGCTCATAGTTTGAGACATTTTACCACAACAAGTAGCAAACGCAGAGCAGAAAGGAGGGCGGATGTAATCCGACCCATCCCGCAGGAATCGTACTGCAGGGATGAGCCATTCTAAAATAATGTGGCTGATCCAGGCCAATTTGTTTAGAATCACTGGGATTTGACTACGTCTCGGTTAGTGATCCTAAAATAATGGGAGTTGTTATGGACAAAAGGCGGAGACGATCCACAGAATCCATGCGAATCAGGGCTGCCGCTCCAGAGCGCATCGGGGTGTTTTTCCTCCATCTGACATTAGTACAGTAAATCCAGGCCACGGCGGATGTTTACCGCTGCTGTCCGCATGTCCTGTCGGATCCATTTGTGTACACAGCTGTCCCACGAATAGCCTATGTTGTTTTCTGCCAACGCTTACTCAAAAATACATTTATGCTACCTGCAAGCTACTTAAAATGAACTAATGGAACACAGTTCTTTGTTGGGTTTGGGTTTTTCCCCACAGTCTTCTAAAATTGTATTTTGTCTGGAGATTTGTGTGGAGACAACAGGAATCATGTTTGTTCATTCAAGCAAGGGATTGTTTGACGAAAGAATGTTTTGTGAGGGCCTTAATGAGGAGAATAAATGTTGAAATTAAGTGTGTTTTGAATAAAAGTAGAAAAGAGTGAGACTTTTTAGTGTTTACCATGTTTTAGAGTTTTTATCCTGTGAGTTCTGGGAGTTAACATTGTGGTGAAGAGTGAAGCTTGTGTTATGTTGAGGATTGGATATTATATTATTATTATTATATAATTTTATGCAATTATTTGAAGAATCATTTGTGTCGATGTCATGATGGAATGTTTATTGCATGTCAAAAAGAAAAAAAGATTTTAAATGTGTTTATGAAAGCTAACAAAAATATATTCTAAAGAATGTTTTGATAACATTCCCATTAACATTCCCAATCTGAATGCTCCCTGAACTTTCCAACCGTCCAGTTTTTAAATGTTTTAAAACCTTTTTTTCTTGGTTATACGAACATTCTGTTTTATAATTTTGCAAATATTATGGGAATGTTACTTTTGAATGTTCTGAAACAAGTTGAAAAACGTTAGACAAACGTCCAACAAATTTTTTTTCAGAAAACATTGTGAACATTCTACTGAAAGAATGTTTGTTCGTAACTTAGAACTTTCAAGTTCATCCATTACTCCTCCATCCTTCAGTGTCACATGATCTGAAATCCTTCTAATATGCTGATTTGCTGATCAAGAAAAAATTCTTATTATCAATGTTGAAAACAGTTTAATGTTGTTGTAAAAAACATTTTAATTTTTTTTCAGGATTCTTTGGTGAGTAGAAAGAATTTTTATTTATTTGAAATATAAATAATTTCTAACGATGTAAAAGTCTTTACAGTCACTGTATTCATTTCTTTCAAAACAACAAACAAACAAAACAATCTTACTGACCCCAAACTTTTGAACGTTAGTGTGTATACTGGTTATTATTGAAGATAAAGTAAGAAATAAGAAAGTTCTCATATTTCATTACTGTTATCCACTGGTTTTCATCCTCTTGTTGTTTATCAGTACAGCTGTGAAAAGTCAATCACTGTATGAGCTTGTGATCCCAGACATTTGCAGTGTGAGCAACCAGCATTTCCTTTTCCATGTAATCCCATTCTGCCATAATCAGACCGGGATTTCATTTAATCAATGCCCTAAGCCTTGGAAAGTCAATTCTCGTCCACATTCGTTCATTTCGTTTCCTCTTTGTGAAAGTGTTCCTGTAGGTTTCTGGTTCACATACAGTTATCATTTAATCTATATTTCATTTATTCACTGTCCATTAATCCTCAGTGTGGTTGTGTTTTGATCAATTGATCAAATAGATTTGAAAGAAATGACACCTCACTTAAAGCCCTCAGTGTGAAGTCCAGACGCTTGTGGATCATATTCAGATCAAATCCAATATAAATGTGACGAGAGAGATTGTAGATGATCCTATACCTTTATGGAAACAAAGAAATTCCCAGCATAAACAACCAATATCAGAATAAGTTCAAGGAAACAAGAAAAAGTTGCTTGGTTTCAGTCAACACTTGAAGATTTTATGAATTTAAGTGCCTCTCAAACTCTGAAGGGTCACTAGGGATAAAAGTAGCACATGGCAGATGCAGCCTCAATAATACATTTGAGCAATGCATTGTGGGAAATATTATTGGACAAAGTAACACTGTGGCTTCTGTCGAGCCAATACCATAAAAGCATACGGATAATAACTTCACAAGTAGACAGATGTGATTTGTCTTTCCAGGTAAAGAATAAAAAAGGAAGAAAGGAAAGGATTTAGTCCCAAGACGTCTCGTTATTTAGGCTGTGTAAGGGTGGATTTCCTGCAGGGGTTCAGGCTGCAAGACTGCCGAATGACTAAAGAAACGTTGTCAGCATGATGGTAGAAAACTGCACATTTCTTGTCTATTACCACCCACTGCTACTTATACCAACGACGTAAATAAGAGCAGTTACAATAGCAAAATATGTGGGAGAGCGTTGCTATAGAGTGATGATATTGTATTGCAATAGAGAGCACTTCAAAATCAATAGCAAATCAAAACTAGTAAACACATCATTTGTAATTGAAAGGGTTTAATGACAATATATGGTTATGGTTACACTTAAAATAGTTACAAAATAGATGTATGAGATGATAATAACTTACACCATTAATTGTAGGCTACCCAGCATAAAATAAAAAAAGAGAGAGAGAGAGAGAGGGGTCATATAATGGTACATGCACTTTTACAAGTTGATTGTACTGAAATGTGTGTTGGCAGTGCCTGTACACAACCATCATAAAATGATAAAAAAGTTTTTTTTTTTTTTTTTTTAATCTCTTTATATGTTTTCCCCTCTCACAAATCAAGCCGTTCGACCTAGTGACGTCACACGGTCGGACGCCCCCCCCACGATTGTTGATTGACAGCAGCGTTTCAACACAGACCTGCCGTCGCTCGTGAGCGAGCTGTCAATCATAGTCCGCATTGTTGATACGCTGGAGCAGAATGGCGTCTAAGCGATTGTGGTGTCCTGTTCTTGGGTGTAATAACGAACACAGCATCTTTTTGATGTTCCTAATCCGAACCGCTGAAGACGCAGTGGCTGAGTTTGTTTTCGAAGGGAATATTCCCCACGATCAACGTCAATGCTTTCATGTTTGTGCGAATCATTTCACCAGACTGCTTTATAAAAGAGAACATTGAAAAAGGAATTAGCTCCTGTCTGAGTGACTTGTGTGTTGTTTATGTGCCTAATAACTGTCATACTCTCACAGACTGGTTATTTTTTAAACAGATCAGTCAAATTTTAGTGCTTCATCCCTGACCTAACAGTGTTGTACCTAACACTGCATAGATAACGTTGCGCATCACGGACAAGCCTACATTTACTGAAAAAAAGTTTTTCATGACCATTAGCTGTAACAATAATCTGTCAATGGACTAACATATACATCAGTAAACACATAGCGTTCGTATCTCACTACTCTACCCTGCCAGTACACACAAAGATAGATCAAAGTGACATTAAGTTAACCAACCATTCAGAAAAGTCCTGTTTTCCAACTCCGGTTCAAATTGATACGGTTGCACAGTGTCCTCAGAGACTCCCGCTGCCATTCTTCAAAATATACCCTCAACTGTTGTCAAGGCAACACTCCACTTGTGTTGTTGTCAAAACGCCCCACAGAACAGAGGGGCGGGGTGAGCAAAGCTCATTATCATTTAAAGACACATGCACTTAAACGGCGTGCTGAAAACAGCTGTTTTTGATCAGGTAAAATTAGTGTTTTCTTAAAATACTAATGAGAATTTTTAATTAAAGTATATTACAAACTTTTAATTTAGACCCTAAAGAATCATATTAGCTTGTACAAAAATGGCATTATACCCCGCTTATACCCCTTTAAGCCCGGGACACACCAAGCGGTTCCGCACCGTCGGCTGAAATTGGTCCTCGTCTGCTATTTTTCGGCCGATTCGACATGTTGAATCGGCGTCGGGCCGTCGGTGAAAGAGAGAACTCTGATTGGCTGTTCAGCTTAGTGAACGAGAATAATAGCAAAACAGCGAGCAAAGAAGTCAAAACGGGACAGATAGAAGGCTGTTCTAATGTTACGTCATCTTACCTGAGTGTTAGGGTTAGGGTTAACCTTAGCATGAGCGGAGTGGAATAAAGAAAGTGTTTAGCAGGATTGATATTCAAAATGGTAAGCACGCACTGCTTTGTTTATGGTTTGTGTATCTGGAGCCGTCAGCGTCGGTTTCCCTTTTTGAATGACGGATATAGATGAATATATCTGCAGAAATAGACAGTTGTCTCATTTACACGCCGGCGCAGAACACGCATTCTGGCTGACAGTCGGCTGTAGTTCTCTCAGTGTGTTCAAGTGCACTTTTTCCCCCGACGCGAGGCGACAACACAGTCGGCTTTCATCAGCGCTAGTTCTTGGCGTCGGTTTGGTGTGTCCTGGGCTAAAGAGACTGAGCAACAGTTTCAATCTTCTTTTATCCTTTCCCTGATCATGTGAGACATTCAAGCTGACCAATCAGATAATTACAACTTCCCCCATTGTATTAAAGGTGTGACAATTCACTGACCCCCAGAGTACACACATCTTGATCACTATCAGCCCCTCTGTGCGTTTGGGAACTCCAAATGGTCATTGGGGAAAAAGGGGGTGGAAAACAGTAAAGCAAATGTCTTTGTTCATTTCAAATATCTTGGATTATTTTCAGTCCTACAGCTGGAAGGTTTGTTTTTCACCTTTTACAATTTATATTATGACATTTACATTTCTGTCCACACTTTCAATAATAAATAAATAATAAATAAATAAAGAAACAAACACATCGCACCCTTCAGACTGCAATTTTCTGACTCAGAGCTGAGATTTTTGAAAATATAAATTGCATCTCTAGCCGTGTGTGAACGATTCAAAGTATTCATTAAGCAATTGCTGCGATGACTGAACATCATAATTATTCTGTGGCTGAATACAGATCGGTGAGTGTAATTATCACTACCTTTGACCCTTAATAGCCCCTAAAGTAATGACCTTTGACCCCTGAGGAAAATGTAGTGCCTTATTTTCTATGAGTACTGAATTGAAGCTACTGCATATGGAGCATTTAACATTAATTAGAGTCCAATGTAATGCACAGAATAGTTTTATTCACAGTGACTTGTACAGACTGAACTCAAGGCCAGACTGTTTGGACTCAGTCTGAATGCTATAGTGTCACGTTTTCCAATCTTTCACTCATTACTGTTCATTGGTTATCGGATGCTCTGTGTCGTGTACAGACAGTGTTGAAACAGCTTAAATGTTATTTCAACCATAATAATTTGTTTATTAAACTGAAAGGCATCAGTTAGGTTTAAGTAAGGGTTAATGCCGGACGAGGTGTCCATTGTCAGGTATTAATGGACGACGGCGCGTCGGACGGCCCATTAATACCTGACAATGGACACCTCGAAGGGCATTAACCCGCTTATACCATGGTCACTTGCCAAATAACATATTTTTAAAACATTAGTTTATATTTTAATTAGTTTTACAATCGAGATATTTATAGTCCGCTCAGCTCGTAGAACCATTCAGTTTATTGCCTGTTGCTATGGTTACTCACAGCTGATGTAGCCAGCGCATTTATTTATTAATTTCGAACGGTAAACAGTCAGTTTCACCAGAACCCCTTTACGGTGTCCTCTATCACTTTTTAATGGACACCCTGCAGCCAATCAGAATCGAGTATTCACCCAGACCATGGTATAGAGCTGGTAAGTCCCGCCCATCCGTAAAACCCCACTGGACCTCTAGATTGAAAAATCGTCAATGCAAGTGAATGGGAGAAAATAATTATTTTCTGGTCCCGTTTGAATTGTGCCATGAATGTGAACATATGTTGTCTGTGAATTTTTTATATAATTTTTCATGTTACGAGTTTGACAGTATATGGTATGATTCTTCGGCTAGCAGTTGTGGAAAAGACATAACGAGAAAGACTACATGTGACGTCACTCCATAAAGTTGACTTACCCGTGGTTTTCGTCCAACCTCAACGATTTTGTCCTCTCCCTGAAAGAAGGCGGTGAAGTGCACCAAAGACACAGCCATGTTTAGCGGGATCCGTGAGCTAGTGTCCGTGTGCGAGTGGTGGTGACGTTTCAAACGCGTCGAAAGCAGCGAAGAGTTGTAGTCCACAAAGTGCTCTCACACAAAGTCTAACCGTATCAAACTTCTACCCGCTAAATTGTAGCATTCTTTACACGAAAAATTATATTAAAAATTCACAGACAAAGATCAAAGGCAGCAGACAGGAAACAATAGAAAATATTACATTTCATGATTTTAAGCGATTGCTCAAAAAAAAAAAAAAAGAATCTGCGACTGGCAACACATCATAATGAAATGAATATTATATGAATACAATAATAAAACATGTAGCAAAATTGTATGTATATATATAATATTGTATATTATAATTTAATTAAATATTTTAAATATGTAGAAATGTGTTAAAGCAATATCACACTTAAAATTGTGTGCCAATGCACCTGACATTGAAAGAAGATTGTGAACATATGGATTATTATGACCGCCGCTAGCGTAGCTAGCGAAAGCGGTCATATAGGGATTGTCAAAGTTTTTTTTTTTTTTTCCCGTCACCTTACTGAATTTTTCGTCAACGATACCAGGGACACCGAAGCACCGGGGAACATGAAATTTGGTGGGCATGTAGCCCCACTAGACTTCTAAGGAAAAATTTCGTTTGGTCCCCGGGGGCCACTCCCCCCCCGCGCTGGGCCCCCCCAAACCCAAAAAAATGCAGTTTTTCCTAAATAACTACCTGAACCGTGGCACCGAGGATGAAGAAATTTTTATGGTATGTTGGTCTACTAGACTTTTACGGAAAAATTTCGTTTGGTCCCCGGGGGCCACTTCCCCCCCCCGCACTGGGGCCCCCGTAAATTTTTCGTCAACGATACCAGGGACACCGAAGCACCGGGGAACATGAAATTTGGTGGGCATGTAGCCCCACTACACTTCTACGGAAAAATTTCGTTTGGTCCCCGGGGGCCACCCCCCCCCCCGCGCTGGGCCCCCCCAAACCCCCAAAAAATGCAGTTTTTCCTAAATAACTACCTGAACCGTGGCACCGAGGATGAAGAAATTTTTATGGTATGTAGGGCCCACTCTTAAGGGCCCACATCAACCTAGCCCATAATCACTCATTTGTGATTTGCGCCCCTCCCATAAAAAATGAAAATGCAATATTATTCTGCTTTAATCGCCCCTATCTTCAGTGGAGATGTTCAGAACTGCACCATATTTCATGTGTATGATTAACTTGACATCCTCTGGGGGTATCCTCTGCTAAGTTTTGTAGAATTTCATCCATTGGGGGGGGGGGGGGGGGTATAAAATAAATTCATTTATGTGCACATTTAGTGACTGTACACTCATCGGCCTGTAGATGGTGCTGTTGAGCGAAGGGTTGCTGGTTTAGGATGATACTGTCACACACACACATGCAGGAATACAAACAAATGCAAGCATGCACACACACTGACATCCACACGCACAGACACACACCCATACACACACATACAAATCCACATGCACAGACACACAAACACACACGCGCACACATACATACACGCACAGACACACACACACACACACAGACACACACATACACAAACAAACACACACACACACACACACACACACACACACACACACACACACACACACACACACAGACAGACATGCACATACTATTACTTTTTTTAGGTATATACATAAACACGCAATACAGCCAAATTACTCCACGTCATTTATTTTTGTGGAAAGCCAGTGCAGGCCTGAGCGGCGGTCATATTTTGTACCGCGATGCGGTACATCTAGTTAATAACATTACTTGCTGCTTTTTTGTTGCGCCATTTGAATGGGAGTTAAAGGGACAGTTCACCCAAATTCTGTCATCATCATTGACTCGCCCTCAAGTAGTTCCAAACCTGTATGAATTTCTTTCTTTTGTTGAACACAAACCAAACAGTTGATGGATCACATTAACTGCCACAGGAAAAAACACTCTGGGAGTCAATTGGGCCTGTCAACTGTTTGGTTTCAACATTCTTCAAAATATATTTTGTGTTCAGCCGAAGAAAGAAACTCATACAGGTTTGGAACAACTTGAGGGTGAGAAAATGATGACAGAATTTTCATTTTTGGGTGAACTAGCCTATCCTTTTAAACACTTGGATCTAGCTTTGAGTTTAGTTCTTAATTGTATAATAGAGTCGATGTCATTGATCCAGTCTGCGTAAATAATATGGTAGGCCAATGTCCTTTCATTCAAGAGTGATTATACACAATACCCCGTTAGATAACATAACAACTACTGTTATTTAATGCAATGTGCTTTGACAATCAAAGTACAGCCTTGTTTATTGCCTGTGTTTGTTTTGTGGTAATGGGAATTGCATCTAGTAATTCCCTTCACAGCCAGCAAAGTGAAGAAAACACTCCGGGAGTGTTTGGAACACAGTAAGGAAAATTCCACATGAAATATTCAGCGTGTCACGCTCATATGGCGCTCCGTTACGCTCGCTGACATAAAGCGTTTCACTCTCCCTGATTAAGTGTGATATATGAAACAGTCTGGAACTTTCTCATATCACCGTCCTGCATAAATGAAGTGCTGAAACCTGGAAGACGATAGACACCTTCATCTCGGAGCGTCAGTATCCTATCTGGACCTCTTTTGGAGTGATCAGCGCTGCGTTTTCTGCTGGCCGTCGCCATCTGCTGATTTACATATTGATAGATTCACCACGAATGGGAACTCATTTCAGCTTTGAAGATTCGGCTTAGAGCGAATGTGAATTAATTTAGATTCCCATTTCCTGCGCTCATAAGCTCAGGACGACCCTCGACCGACCCGAAGGAAGAGCGAGGCAGCATGTCACAATGATTATGTTCACTCAATAAAGATAAGAAAGTGAAATGTAAAATACAATGAAAGCCCTCGTAGCTTTGCTGTTTTATAGCAATGTGATCGTGTTAGTAATTGTAGGTATTCGAATGTTAAGCTTGGCTCTGGCACACATTGCCATTCGCAGAATCGCAGACACTGAAAAGTATTAAAGTTGGCATGAAACAGAAGTTGTGATAGTCTTTTCTTCCCTGAGTGAAACAGCTTCTCAAACAAGAACAAATGTAAGGCGGGGCTTGATTTTGTTCATGAGGAATTGATTGGATGGTTGTGGTTTGCAATTGGTGGATCTCATGTGAGTGACAGGTTGCCCCGCCCTCGCACCAGTAAACACTTCATCAAAGAAGAGAAGATGCAAGAGGGAGGGGGAGTAATATTGATTAAAGATTACAAAGGCTCATACATTTAAAAAACAATAATGATGTGCACGGATAAATCATTTTATTTCATTTTTGATTTCATGGAGACTTAAAGGAGAACTCCTGTCAATTTTAACATTGAGCTAATTTTTTTGTACATTTGGAGTGCTGTCAATACAGAGAACAACGACAAAAATCGGTGTTGCCTACACCGTGTTATCCTCTTTTTAAAATTTGCACCCTGTTGACTTAAATGGGGCAAGTTTAAAACCTGCTTTTAGCCTCTTAACATCCTTGATGTGTCATTACAAGTGCACAGGTCATGTGAGTGATTCCTTCAGAGTGAACGCGGGTCAATCTGACTGCAGTAGATGTGCAAGATATGAATAAAATTATGTTTATTCAGCCAGCGCACATACCTGTATTTACATCCTGTTTTCGGTCGAAGTCCAGAGTAATCGATTATCGAGTTCACGCGCGTGATCATAGGTACTAAACCAATGCGCGTGAACTCGACAATCGATTACTCTGGACTTCGACCGAAAACAGGATGTAAATACAGGTATGAGCGCTGGCTGAATAAACATAATTTTTATTCATATCTTTCACATCTACTCCAGTCAGATTGACCCGCGTTCACTCTGAAGGAATCACTCACATGACCTGTGCACTTGTAATGACACATCAAGGATGTTAAGAGGCTAAAAGCAGGTTTTAAACTTGCCCCATTTAAGTCAACAGGGTGCAAATTTTAAAAAGAGGATAACACGGTGTAGGCAACACCAATTTTTGTCGTTGTTCTCTGTATTGACAGCACTCCAAATGTACAAAAAAAATGAGCTCAATGTTAAAATTGACCGGAGTTCTCCTTTAAGGTAGCCAGCATTCTTGTGTGTTTGCAGACACTGAAACGTATTAACAAAATGTTAATATATCTTTACACACACACATATACAGTATGTACTTCATTGACCTAACCATCAGACTGATATCATTTTCTAGCAGCCGTTCTGTATTTAAGCTATATAGAGTTTAGGCCTCGACACCTAAATGGGTTTTGCTGATAAATAACTTCTGATGGCTTAGTGAACATATACTTGTGTTCTCTCCAACCCCTGCATGAGCTCTTAATGGTTTTATCTTTCTCTTTTAAAACTTTGGAGTGATGCCATGCTCTCAGCATGGCTGAATTGATTAATTATTTATTAGCTCTTGCCATTCACAGACTGTCAAAGTGAATCTGAAACACCAGCAAATGTAACGCATCATCAAATCATATTGAAATGCAAACAATGGGGAACATGCATATGCAAATTGATCTCAAAATTGACCCAGTGTTGTGAAGGCGCATTGAATGTGGCAGATGGAATTTAAAAGCCTTCAGTTTTACTCTGCTAAGCAGCTTACTGTTAATTATGGAAAATGATTTTCTTCACGTTTGTTTGGTGCCGTAACGCAGCCTTTAAACGAAGCGGATGGCCTGACAGGAATTAATTGATTAATGGGTTTGCATAGACATGAACACTGAGCCTGTGGTCAGGGGACGATCTGATAATTAATTAGTCAAAATGGATGATCAGTGGTTTTTGGTTCCTTTGAGCACTAGAATGTTGATCTTAACATACAAAGTCTAGTATTGAACCTGGATTTTTAAATTGGATAACCAATTATTGATATACAGTTTTTAAAGGGATAGTTCACTAAAAAAAAGAAACTTCTGTCATCATTTACTCACCCGCAAGTTGTTTTTTCTGTTGAACACAAATGAAGATATTTTAAAGGTGAACTATGCAGGTTTTTTTTACTTTAACTGAACAGCTTCGGAGTCATTGGAATGGTTATATGACTTTTTTCGGGTTGAATGGTGGTCTTCTCGCACCCCGTAGCGCCTTTGAGCGGAAAAAACACCCTTGCAACTTTGGGCCGGCGGGCCGCCCAAACGCTCAGCGTCAGGAAGTATCGTGTGATATCAGGTCTCGCGATGTAACGAATTGCTTTACGGCACTGCACACATACACTATATAACATTTATTTGCTAGCCTTTGACGACAGTGTTGTCAAATATCTATTCCAAAGCTGTAGGGGGAGCTCTATAGAGAAACTCGTGAGCAAAAGGCGATGAAATTGCCAAAACTGCATAGCACCGCTTTAAAGGTGCAGTGTGTGAATTTTAGCGGCATCTAGTGGTTCGGTTGCGAATTGCAACCAACACCTCAGCCCCCGCTCACATAGATATCATATAATAAAGGCTAGATGTCTCGTGCGCGCTGCTGGCCAATGGAGGTCGACGTCCGCACCTGGCGGCCATCTTGTCAAAGTCAGCTCGCTCACTCGTAACATTGTGTTTTAATGGTGCATGTACATTTTAAATAACCATAACTTGCTAAATTTTCTACCGATTTTCAAACGGGTTGGTTTGTTATAAACGTCAGAGATGTAGTTATGACACTGCATACTTATGAATAATTATATATTTATATATTATATATTTTAACATGTTCAAGCATCCAGAATTATAGCCACGTTAATAACGTTTGTAAGAAACCAAACCGTTTGTAAATCTCTCAAGATTTCATCGAGATAAGAGTATTTGTGTTCGTGCTGATCACTCACCTTACATCAGGTACCACAGAGCCCGCCAGAAAGCCTGCCTGTGACAAGATGGCCGCCGGTGATGCCGTTCGAGACTCCGCCGTAAGACATCTAGCCTTATATGGATATCTATGCCCGCTCACCCCTCCTTTTCGAAGAAGCTACGGTGGCCAAAACAGGATAAACATGTCGTCGTCTGAGACAGCAGAGAGTAGCGAATGTTGGCTCATTTGGACTAAAATACCCAAGTAAATGAAGAACATCTCAAAAACTATCACATCTAGTGCAAGTATGATTTTGGCCACCAACAAATAACATGGGAAATGTAAGCCAAGAGTATGTAACATTGTCACTGTTTCTGTACCACAGAAAGTGCTAAAGTTGGACTAACTTACCGATCCAGCAGAAAACAGGCAACTTCGCTGTCGTTTTTAAAACATTTTTCCTGCTTCAACATCTTCCATCTGGAAAAAGCCCCACCGATGTTAATACGGGATTTATCCCGTCGAATGTCCCGACTTCGCCTGGCTGCATCGTTTTTTGTCTTCTTTGCCGACGAAGATTGAAGCTCTGTCGGCTCTTGTGCAAAATGATACGTGTGATCCTCCATTTGTTAAAATTTCACTAGTTACAATATGTACTTCATTACTACTACTTCTTCTTTGTGCGTATTCAACGTAGTGACGGTGCAAGTTGCCTCTAAAAACACCAACAAAGAAGAAGCAAAAACAACAGTGTGACGAAAATGCACTCTGTAGAGAAGTTTGTCCGTTTAGGGCTACTGTAGAAACATGGTGGCACAAAATGGCGACTTAACATGTAAGGTGACTCGCAGTGTATGTAGATAGAAATGGCTCATTTCTAAGATAATAAAAACATAACGGTTCATTTTGTAAGGTCTTTATATACCACTCAAAACATAGTTATGTATATTATAATGGATTTCTGAAAATAAAATATATTTTTTTATATATATATATATATATATATAATTTTACACAGTACAGCTTTAAATAATGACGGTAGCCATTGACTTCCAGAGTATTTTTTTCCCTACTATGGAAAATGGGGGGCCATTAACCGTCTGTTTTTTAAATTATGCAGGATATATCAAATATGCGCATATATGTCTTGGATTATTATGATACTGGATATGGGCTACTGAAAGATGATTCACAGGTTTTTTACCAATACATTCCTGTGGGTATTTTCCCAGGCTACTTTATAGATAGTACATTTTTAACAGCATGGGAATATGCAGGCTATTCCTGGAAAAATGACTGACATTTTTGCCCTTTTAAAACTAATAGCATACCAATAGGGCTTTAGTTTCATTAAATTGCATGTTAAGTATTATTAATTAATCTAAACTCACTCATTACTCTGACAGCCCTAAAATTTGGTGACAAAAAAAAAAGTTTCTATCTCAAATGGGACCCCATCTTGCGCCATCTTGTGGCGCTCGCTTTGAAAGCTCATTACATAGTACATCAAACTCTTTTATTCCAGAAAATCCGCTTTTCCATTATATTCCCCCTTCAAACCCATCCTCACAGTTACGCCTAATCTGAAATGGCATTACTAAAGTGTGCATCATATCTTCATATTATGCCATAATGTTCTCCGGATGGCACCCCTGCGGTTTGTAATATGACTCTCGGGGAACAACACATCCATGACACTTCAGCTTTCTAAATCCTCTCTGTTTTGAGGGGACTTTAAATACGACGAGCTCTTCAAGCCTCAGCGAGTTCTGCCGACCATAGAGAGGAGTTCTGAAGAACTCAATTCCTCATATCCAGTATCTACCGAGACCTCATTAAAAAACAGGCCAGATCTTGAAGGCATGATGTTGAATGTTAAGACAATGCGAGCGTGCGAGGTTGTTCATAAGACTATGCTCTGTGTTGTAACCTTGAAACAACACTGTGTGCTTGCATCCTCGCTTTTGCAAATTTAATAAACCTCTAACATGAAGTCAAATTGTAGAAAAACAAACAGTTGACACCTTTCCAGAGGATTTTGAATGATAATCCAATCCTCATTTTATTTTCTGCAATAATATTTTGAAATTAAATGTAATTAAACAAAAGTTATCCTATTATGCTTTTTTTTCTTTTTTTTTTTTAATTTTCAACTTTCTTTAGTGTGTAATGTTGCTGTTTGAGCATGAAAAAGGTCTGCAAAGTTACAAAGCCACTCCAAAGGGTGTTATTCTTTATATAAGTGTTACTGTTTCTGAACTGCCTTGAGTTTAATTCCAGGAACAAACTCACAATATTCCTCATTTAAATAATTCCCGCCCAAGGCATACACAAAACAGGGACGAGGCCTGGTTGAGTTAGTAGTGTGTTGAAACTCACTGATATGGTAAGAGGCGGAACATTTCCCAAACACACTCAAATTGGTTGACCAATCACAACACACTGGTCCAGCCGACCAATCAGAGCACACTGAAGGAGGAGCTTCAGAGACAGGAACTAAACAGTTCCTGTTACTGACAGACTGGGAAAAGAGGTGCTGCAACAGCAGTGTAAAATATGTGATTTGAACATTCAAGCATGAAAACATATTCTAGTAAACCTAAAAACTAAATCAAGAAGACTTTGTAAAAGGGCCTTATATGGCCTCTTTAAATATGTAATGTAATTGTGTTGCATTTTGCAGCAATCTCATTGGTCCAAATATGTTAAAATCATTAAGGACAGACAAATTTCACGAATTGCACTAGTTTAGGAAACTGTGTTAGCATCAGGTTTAGTGCACTTACAACATAAGAAACAAATTAGAATTTCATTGCTTTTTAGGGCAACACCACAACTCGCAAATAGATGTGTTGCTTCAGATAAACAAAACCCTCATTTAATTGATGGTACATTGTTGCCTGCGTAGCTTTTGCTCTGTCTGCACTCTCTCTTTTTATTTTCAGCTTATACACAATGGAGGATTTCAAGGTCACAAAGCACTTGGTCTGAACCAAGAACTGCTGGAATCAAACAAACCAGAGTTTTCCAGGAGAACAGACACAGATGAGATGAAAGTGACAATCATTTCTTACAAAATCCTCTCTGGTGGAATCCTCTCACACAATACACACACTTCCTGACGCTTGTACAGGCTGCATGTACATCATGTACTTGATTTCAGGTAATTGACAATAAGGATAGTTGCAAAACAGGATGGTGTGTCATTCAGAAGGCTTTGCATTTCAATTGAGGCTGCAAACAGAATGCTGAATTATAATTAAAATTTAGAATGCGGATGCAAAGCAATTAAAAGTAAATTCATATTACTGTAAATATACTGTAGTACTTTGTAATACACTGAAAAAATTGGTGTAGGATTTACATTGAAACAATTTTAACTTAGAAATTGCTTGTAAATTTCACAAATAAAGAACGTCTATGAACTCTATGTCTATTTTATGTGAAGGACTCGGGACGTTTTTTCCGGGAAAATCAAAAGGATGTGATGTTTACGCGCGCTCCCGAGAGCCTCTCTTCGTCTTTGAATGACACATGAAACGAATGCTTACAGTATTCAGGATAATGCCGAAGGAGCCATTCTGTGCTGCAATGTCAGTGTGTCGTGCAAAGAAAGGGGATTTATTCTCAGATAGGCAGATTTCTAGTCTAATAATCAAACGATAATAACTTAGTAATTTTAACCCCAATTTTAGCCCATACCTCATCTGTTCACATGATGCAGGTAAATTGCAGAGCTGGTGCAAACATCCATATCATTATGATTAGATGTTTTTTTTAAACTGCTGATTTCTCACCGCTGTCAGTTTTTGTGTTTATTTTGTAATGAGATGAAAGCGCGCAGGCGCAGCACGTCTCTTATACGTTAATGTGTGCACGAGTAATAAGTTGCAGGCTGCAGTTCACTTAACGGCCACTGGTGTCGCTATTAACAAGGGTTTCTGATTTCTACACACAGCCTTTAAACGTACAGTATGGAATTTTTCGCCCCTAGGGGTCGCTAACCTCTTTACAATAACAAAGGCGTAGTTTGATGACGCAACATTTGCTAAGAATTATGGATCTTGTCGTCAACGTCAAGCCAACCGATCTAATAATGTTTAAGGATGACTATATACATCGACGCTTTTATCATGACTGTGATATGAAGCAGTTCGGGATTGCTAAGAGACAGCTATCAGCTCCACACGCGACGCGAGTCCCACAGATATAAAAGGAATATGGACATTTCATTTTACCGAACTACACGCAAGTGCAGAATTACAACTCACAGGTCAGTTTATTAGACAAATTAAACTTGTGAGGTAATGCAGTGCTGTTTCACTTGGTCTAACATTACACTATCACACTAAACTGCATTTGAATGTGTTGAAATTTATGTGTTAGTTTGTCTGTATGAGACTAGCAGTAAGCTAGATCAACATTAGAATAACATACAGATCATATTCTAACATTTTATCATTGTTGAACTATATAACATTGATTAGTTTTATGTAAATGTGCTCACCTGTTTAATAAAGTACATGTAGGAGCGGTCGAAGTCTCGGACGTGGAGCTCTCGTTTATATACTGTCTATGGGAGCTCTAGGCATCTCGAAAACACCGCGCTGATATTGATTCTCGTTTTAGTTCTCCATTTTTATCCAAAGTCTGCTTGCCATGGTCCATAATGTTTGAACGAAACAACAACAGTGTGCAAACAGACATTGCGAACTACACAGTTGTCCACGTCAGTCGCTTTGGTTAATCAGAGAGCTCTGGTTGCTATGGCAGTACGAGCGGAAACCAGGGAGAACGCGGATATGACGCCATTGACGGCGACAAAACGGAAATAAAGAAACGTGACGTGTCTTCGAATTAAATTACAAATTTCTCCTGGTTTGAAAGTTGTTGGAAACAGTCGGGATAATGTAAGTACACAGCTAAAAAATATATATAACATATATAACATAGATATAGTGATTTTTGCTATTTTTAAAGCAAAAAAGTTACATATTGTGCCTTTAACTGGAAAATAAGACAAAAATACTCATTAGGAATAGTATTTTTTTTCCCCTAGTGTACAATGTGGTGAACATTTTATGTATTCTGTATTCTGCATAAATAGGCATAATTAGTCACAACTAATGATGCAATGTTTATAATTTGGCAACTTTTGTTTTAGACTGATGAAATTTAAATAGAAGAATTACAATTCAGTAAATTCCTCTTCCTGATACTGCAATTCAACATCCCGTGGGTGTAGCCAATTCAATTCAAATCCACACTAGCCAATTATTCATTTCTGAATTTTGTCCACCAAATGTCCGTTTCAGAACTTCTTTATTCTCTTAGTTTCTAGAATGCAGAGAAGTTTTGTTTCTGTGAAAATTCAAAGGATCAATTCTCTGAGTGATGTATAACGCAATTTTCTTTTTGTGAATTTTAACACATTTGATGATGAATCACTGCCAGGAATCAATAACACAACACGTTTT
The DNA here is from genome assembly GCF_949319135.1 of Squalius cephalus. Lineage (NCBI taxonomy): Eukaryota > Metazoa > Chordata > Actinopteri > Cypriniformes > Leuciscidae > Squalius > Squalius cephalus. The sequence continues at coordinate 5,961,083 of NC_137146.1, forward strand.
CAAGTGCCTCTGAGTCCAGGGCTGAGAACGGACGAGTACATCAAAGACCGGGGCTGGAGACGGATGCCTGCTCGACCCGCCTGCACATCAATTCTGCATGGGCCTCAGAAGGAGCATGCGCTGGGCCGAACCTCAGAGGAATCGCATCATGAAAAGTTGATGTAGAAAAAGACAGAAGGCGAACTAATAAGAGACCGAAAAAGACAGCGAGGAGGGAGCCGAGAACTGCAGGCAGTACAGAGAATAAAAAGAGACAAGTGAAGAGAGAAAACCAGCGGCGTGAAAACTTTCCGCAAGCCTGAATTCTGTGTGATCACAAGCAGAGAGTTTGTGAGACAATTTAGATGAAGCGAAGGGAAGTGGAGCTGATGTGCGGCCACGTCTTCAACAGCAATATTTCTGCTGGTAAACATGTGGACGGAGTGAAGCTTAGTAAATGAGCTTTAGATAGCGAGAGGGCAACAGGGCAACAGTTTGCTGTCAGTATTGCTATAAAGAGCACCAGAGGCCAGAAGAAACCATTATCTTTCATTTACAGTACTGATATCTCACACAAACAAAAGCAACCTCAACTGAGTTGATAAAAGAAACAAAACAAGATTCAGCTCTGAGTAAAAAGCCTCCTAAACAAATCTTTTTGATACTTTTATGTCTAAACTTGAACATAAACGCCTGCATCTGTGGTAACCTACAATTACTTACTACAAATACTTCAGCCATTAACTAGTGACAGTCATTTTCTTAGTATATTTATCTAAACATTCTTAAACCAAAATGAATTCTTAAAGCTACACTGTGTAATTTTTTAAGTTGATTCTTAGAAAAAAACACTTTGTTCTTTCAAAATTATATGTGCTCATTAAAGTGTAATTACTTCTACCAACTAATCAAGTATTCTCGTGAGCGTAGAATCTGCCATTTAGAATACATACGAGCGAGTCGCTCGAATGGCGGAAGCCATGTTGCGCCTCCATCTTGAAAATACATTAGCCAAAGAGGGACATACCTGGAAATTAAAGCTTTGCCTTTAACGTTTTTACACTCAGTGGCACCTTGTCGAATGCGAGGGGGAGATTACTCACGACTGCCGGCAGATTTGAAATAATACGTCCACCGTAGGAGTTAAAAAGCCCTCGGAATAAGAGGGGCTAGAAAGTAATATTCAGTTGGTAGTCATATACAATTTCACCACTAGATGGGAGAAAATCTTACACAGTGTAGCTTTAAGAAACAACACCATGTAAAAAAAGATTGAATTGTTGTTTTTCTTACCCTTGTGGCAAATAGTTTTCTCTTATTTTATGCACAAACCTCACACTTGCACACTTGCAAAATATACATTTTGTGTTTAATCTATATCAAATATATTTCATTTATTTTTTAAAACATTTTATGGAATGGTTCATAGTAGAAGAACCCACTAAGTGTATGTTTACACTGCAATCATGTACTAAAAATGTAAAAAAAGTTCCTTTGCGTTTTTTTCGTGTACAGGCGACACCATTGTCAAAATGATCAAGTTCACACGTATCCACGGAAACGACTAAAAACGCTGTATTCTGCTGCCAGGCCAGTAGTTGGCGATATCACTTTATAAAGAAACACTAAGCGCCGCCTATAGACTGAACACGTAATACACATGCGCATGATGTCACCGTTTTCACAAATTCACGTATTTGTGGTTTACACGGAGATGATAACGGTATCGTTTTCAAAAACTTGCACTTCGAAACCCATTTTCAAAAGTTTGCGTTTTTAGACCCCCAAAACGCCTTTGTCCTGTAAATGAATGGCCAAAACGCATAAAAAGTTTTCTGTTTTTAGTTGAAAACGGTGTCGTGCAAACGACTCCTCAAACAGGTCCACCATATATGGTGGACATTTGTATTTAACGTAAAAAGGAATAATTAGTCAAAATTACTGATGCAATATTTATGTTTTGTCATAAAACTTTTAAAGACTGACCAAATGCTTACCTTGAGACTGAATTTGGTTACACTTTAAAAAATAGCAAAGTTGATTGACACTGGGAAAACAAATATATAAAATGAAAAGAAAATTGTGCACACTTCTTCAGAATGAGGGTGAGAACAATACCCATGATGCTTTGCAACATGAATAGCCAATTAGGTCATTTTACAGTTATTTTGAGACATTACGCTGCATTCTCTGAAAACAAGTCAAGATTAAATACTTTTACTGATAAACAAGACAAAAATACTAAAATTTCCTGTGTAAAACCAATTAGTAAAACTTTAGCCTCGATCTTGGCGACACCAGGCATACCATTTCAGTTAAAAAAAAAAAAACACCTGTTTGGAAGCTAATGATTTCCTCCCTGGATCTGTGTGTGTGTCTGTACGTGTGGGCATTGGCCTGAACTCTGAAAAGAAACCGTTGGAGATTGTGTGAGTGACAGAGCGATGTGTGTATGGAGTCAGATGCTCCATTTGCAGCAGGAGTGTAATTGGACTGAAAGACATGTGTTTGTTGAAGATAACGTGCCACGATCCAGCGGCCTCACGCTGCCTGACCTCATTCGTCTGGCATCATTCTAAATCTTTCAGCTCATTTGGACGCACATACACCTGAAGAGAGAAGGGGGAACAGAGAAAGTGTGTGTGTATCATTGCCAAATGATTGGCCTAATTACTGCAATGCATCAGCCTTTCTTTTTAAGGAGGGTTGCAGCAACACTTAGAGTCCGTTTAATGCGGTCCATCTTTTTTTTTTTTTAAATCTGATTTCCAGGTTTTGCTCAGGTTACTCTCAAGGAAAACAAGTGTTTTGAGTTTGTACAGCATGAGAAGTAATCAGCATTAAACTGACTATTAGATGACTTTGAAAATGAATTACTTGCACTAATGGGCACTAATGCATAATACAAGCATCACTATTTATTATTGTTCTGACTTAGATTTTTACTCTAGTGTTAAAAAATTGGGGTCAGCAATATTTTTTACTGTTTTTGAAAGAAGTCTCTTGATCAAAAATACAGTAAAAACAGTAATAGTGTTAATTATTATTACAATTTAAATGAACTGTCTATTTGAATATATTTTAAAACGTAATTTATTCCTGTGATGCAAAGCTGAGTTTTCAGCATCATTACTCCAGTCTTCAGTGTCACATGATCCTTCAGAAATCATCGTAATATGATAATTTGCTGCCCAAGAAACATTTCTTATTATTATCAATGTTGAAAACAGTTGTCTGCTTCATATTTTGTGGAAACCGTGATAATATTTTCTGGATTCTTTGATGAATAGAAAGTTTCAAAGAACAGCATTTATTTGAAATGCAAATCTTTCGTAACATTATAATTTATAAATGTCTTTACTGTCACTTTTGATTAATTTAAAGCATCCTTGCTGAGTAAAAGTATTAATTTCTTTAAAAAAATTGTACTGACCCCAAACTTTTAAACAATGTAGATAGATAGATAGATTGACAGACAGACAGACATACATATTTCATCATGCATAACCTTCAAGAAACAGCTCAAAAGAGGCAGACCGACAGGTTCTGTTGTTGTGATGTGTCACCATTATGCTAAATTTAGGATATATATTATTTAAAGATTAGCAGTGCAAACATGGTGGTAACAAAAGGCAAGCAGGTGTTCGACTGTTTCTCAAAGGTGCAGTTCTGCTCTTTCATTTCCTCTAACCAGATGAACCTTTAATGAGCTTTGGTGCCCAGTTATGTTGACTGTCTGTCAGTTACACAGAACAAAGGTTCATAAACTACATGGTAAAAATTCCCTGTGCAAAGTCATACTTGACTGAATGCTTCCCCACTGTAGATATTGACCAAAAATGTCCCCTTTAGATGATCCATGGACCTCCTTATTGATGGATTTTTTACTCTCTCTGGTTTTCCTCTGCCAAATTCAGCCTTGAGCACAGACCTGAGCATGAACGCAAACTTAAAGATTTCCTGCCATCTCAAACAATATCAATCTGAGCCCTAATGGGGCTGAAGTCCCTCAGGAGGACATTCAAACGTCTAGTCGCCTCTGCAGACAGAAGGACGCTTCCTCTCCGTGTGCCTAATTTAAGAGAGGAGCTCTCTTGTTTCCAATAGATCAGGACGGTTTGACAGTTTCAGTCGTCAGATCTCTGTCAAAACAATATTTTCCCTTAGACTGATGAAAAAAGAACAAAAATGTTTTACACCTTTACTCAAGATACTCTATATCTACTAAAACTACAAAAAATAAATTCAGTAACTGAAACAAAGCTGAAATGAAATAAAATAAAATATTAATATTTGATTAAAAATGTAGAAGAAAATTAGAAATGCTGCCTTTAAAAACATTTTAAAAATTAAAAAGTAATAAAAATGACTAAAACCTAAACTAAAATGAAAATATAAAAATAAAATCTAATTCAAAATATTAATAAATACTATTATAGGGGTTAAATAATGCAAAAATAACACTGCTTATACCTGTAATGAGCTTCTGAAATGACTAAAGCTACATTTACTCTTATTTATATTTACTTCTATATTCTTAAACTATATTTTTTTATATGCAAATATAGAGTCCATTTTTGAACTTGGTTTTTATTTGTTTTTACAATAATTTTACCATGCTTAAAGGGATTGTTCATCCAGAAATGCATTTTCTGTCAATATTTACTCATGTCATTCCAAAGCTATGCCTTTATTTAATTTGAGAAAAACAAATCAACAGTAGACCCCACTGAATTTCATTGGATGGACGTCAATCAATCAATCAGTCAATCAGTCAATCAGTCAATCAATCAATCAATCAATCAATCAATCAATAAGTCAATCAATAAGTCAATCAATAAGTCAATCAATCAATCAATCAATCAATTAATCAATCAATCAATCAATCAATCAATCAATCAGTCAATCAATCAATCGATCAATCAATCAATCAATCAGTCAGTCAGTCAGTCAATCAATCAATCAGTCAATCAATCAATCAGTCAATCAATCAATCAATCAATCAATCAATCAATCAATCAATCAGTCAATCAATCAATCAATCAATCAATCAATCAATCAGTCAATCAATTTTGTTTGTGTTCCACAGAAAAAAGATCATACCGGTTTGAAATGACATGAGGGTGAGTAAATGATGACACAATTTTATTTTTTTGAAGTGAATTCCATCAAGTAATTCTAGTAGTTCATTAATTTAATATTAATTTTAATAAAAAATGTTCTTTATTTTGCTATAGGCATACCATTGTATACATTATTTTCTTAGCTTTAAGCTGAGCTATCTATCTAGATAGATAGATAGACGGACGGACAGACAGACATATAGATAGGCAGACAGAAAGATAGATAGATAGATAGATAGATAGATAGATAGATAGATAGATAGATAGATAGATAGATAGACGGACGGGCGGGCGGACGGACGGACGGACGGACGGACAGGCAGACAGACAGACAGACAGACAGACAGACAGACAGATAGACAGATAGATAGATAGATAGATAGATAGATAGATAGATAGATAGATAGATAGATAGATAGATAGATAGATAGACATGCTCAGTCGCACGTTTATATTACAACATGGCTCACTCAATCAGATTTTAGAGGTGGAACCATGTGTTCGACTTTTAATATTTCCATAGATTTGTATAGCGTATGCTCTCTCTCTTTCTTGCAGTCTGAGGTGTACCTGGCTTATTTGGTGATTGATTCTCCTGCAGTGCTGCAGTCGTAATGAGGCGGCAGGTGTTTGGGAAATGCTAAGGGTATAGCAGATCTCCCATCACTCAGCTCACTTCCAATTAAACTCGTACGGCATGTCCTTCTCTTGACGACGGCTGTAATGGAATTAAAACTAACAAGAAAGGTGGCGTCTTACTGCATATGTGCCACTAAACTATTTATTCTGCTGGGGGAAAGACTTTTCTTTCATTATTTAGGCCTATGTGAAAAAAATAAATGAGCAATTCTCATTCCAGGGTTACAGCACAGACTGCTGACTCAGAGCTTTGGACCGGAGCACTTAATTCCCTAATCTGTATTCCTTTGGCCTGTGGAGTACAATACTTTCGCTTCTCAGTATTCCTGCTTATAAAGCTCATTTGAGCTCATATATTTGAGAATGAATGGAATAAATACTAATAGCTTTCACTCCATTCTAGAATTAAAAGGGGATTTCAGACAAGGCAATCTACAATAAAAAAAACATGCAAACCTGTGAACTATTACTTTTATTATAGCAAATAAGCAAAAGAAAAGAAAATGGCATGATGCAGCAGTGCACTGTTAAAAGTGACACTGGTTGACATTGAATAAATGTTATTGTCTTCAATCTATCTTCTCATCTTTTTCTTCTTCAATTGAATTTGTAATTGTTATTGACAAAGTCTGTTTAAGTTAATCACTGTAGTGATAAGAATATATACATTTAGATTTATTTTCTGAGGTTATAGCCAGGACTTAATTAAAATGATTATTCACACATGATTAGGTTAATTTGACTAAGTTCATAAAACCTAATTAAAATGAGTACAGGTTACTTTAGCAATCCATAAATATGTTACCTGTACCAAGAAAAGTAGGTTTGTCTAACGGAATAATAGTACTATTAGTTAACTCAACTTGATTTTGTTGCGTTTGTATTAAGTAATGTTAGAGTGTTTATTATACTTAAAGGGATAGTTCACTTTGAAATTAAATTTTGGTATGTTTTAGCTTACCTCAAGGGCATCCAAGATGTAGGTGTCTTTTTTTCCGCAGTAGTTTCAGTTTTGATATTTTTAGGTCAAACCGTTCTTGTCTGTCAGTCATTTAATGCAGGTCTATGGTCACCACCTCAAAGAGCATGCACAGAGAAGTCCAAATTAAACAATTCCCCATCGTCCAAATTAAACAATTCCCCATCGTCCGTACACATTGATGGCCTAAGAAACGAAACGAGCGGTTTGTGTGAGAAAACGAACAGTATTTATATAGTTTTTGGCTCTTATACACAGACACGTCCAAGTGATCTGAGGGCGCGCGCGCATCCTGGTGTGTGACGTGTACGCAGACTGGTGCATAGATATATATACACTAGATGTCGCCTTGACTACGGCAGTTCATTGGAACGAATGTCTATGCACCAGTCTGCGCACACGTCACACAGCAGGATGCGCGCGCGCCCTCAGATCACTTGGACGTGTCTGTGTATAAGAGCTAAAAACGATATAAATACTGTTCGTTTTCTCACACAAACCGCTCGTTTCGTGTCTTAGGCCATCAATGTGTACGGACGATGGGGAATTGTTTAATTTGGACGATGGGGAATTGTTTTAATTTGGACTTCTCTGTGCATGCTCTTTGAGACAGTGACCATAGACCTGCATGATATGACTGTCAGACAAGAACGGTTTGACCTAAAAATATCAAAATTGAAACTACTGTGGAAACAAAGACACCTACATCTTGGATGCCCTTGAGGTAAGCTAAAACATACCAAAATTTAATTTCAAAGTGAACTATCCCTTTAAAAAAGGCTGCAAGTTGACTCAACATAAAACATCCAATGCAGCCACTTGCCTCACTTTTTATAAGTTAGATCTAGGTATTACTTTTTACAGTGTGTATTGAGCTATTACTTACAAACTGTAGTCCACTACCGATTCCAAACAAAAATTGTAGTTAGTAACGTAATCCATTACACATTTTAGTAAATATAATCTGACTACTTTTTGATTCATTTTAGATTACTTTTGACATTGAATTGAGTAGGATAAAATTAATTGTACTATATAAAAATACAAAGAGAAAGAAAATATATTTAATTCTTTGTTATCAACAACATGAAGTGCATTGAATATTACATTACATCAGGGTTTCCTAAACCAATGTTCGTGAAGGAACTGTGAAGAAATTGTGTGAATACAATAGCCTATTTTAAAACATAATATGATCACCTAATTACAAGTATTTAATTTTTTTTACGTAATCCGGATTACATGTAATAGTACCCAGCACTGAAAATGGGTTTTATCACTTATTTGACTTGGTTTAGAATGCTAAATAATTAATATCTAATTCAAATATTGCATAATTTAAAAATGTAAATAAAACAAAGATTATTGGAGTACAATTTAACAAGAAAATATATGTATGAAAAATATGAAACAAAAAATATTGCAACTTTTATTTCAAATCTGATTTTGTTTTTCAAAGTTGTAAATAAAGCAAAGATTATTGGAGTACGATTTACAAGAAAATATTATTTTTAGTATTTCTACTTCAAAATGTCATATTTAATTACATTTTTTACTTGCCCTTTCTTTGTAATCATTTGTGAAATTTACAAGCAGTTTTTAAAGTTTAAAGTTATTGGTTTAGTATTTTTGTTTATCATGTAAATTTTATATAGGCAATCAGATAAATCCGCTGAAACCCAGTGTCAAACAAGCAATTTTACCACCCTAATGGCACCCCCAACATAAAATACGGTCTCTCTGCATGTCTGAATGAGGGCGAAGTGAGCCTGTAAATGAGATTTATGCCTTCAGTGCTGATTTTAGTCCCAGTGTAATGTATGCTTGAAGCTGCCTCTGAACATTATAGCGCTGACGTCGGCCCATGCTAATCACCTCATGACTTTGATGTATCCATCAGGAACACTAAGAATGTTTGGCTTTAGTCTTAAGCTCTCAAGTGTGCTGATCACTATAGATCCTCTTTTTGAGCTTGATAAGAAGAGGGTAGAAAAAGTTTATCATATGACAACAATCCTTGCTGGATAGCTTTGAACTGCACACCAAAGCCACAATTTCCCACTTGTATAATTAGATCACACCAGTGCCATGAACATTTACCAGCATGTGATGGTTCAGGCATCCATCTCAACATTTTTGCTTGGCATTTCATTATTGAGGCCTTCTGCATGAAAGAGCAACCAATATCCTTCAATATAGCTTCATAGGCCCCAGGTGCTTGGCTGTGCATTGCATTTTGGGATGAAGATACATTGCACTATCTTTGCTATTCCTATGATTTCTGGTTAGCGATTACTGATGCGTTTTTTTTTTTTTTTTTGGGAACTGCCCTTCTCAAAAAATTTTCTCAAAAAGCTGAAACTATCATCACACCAATTTAGTTGGCCAGTACCTTAGGTGTAGAGCACATCAGTAGGTTTGCAAAAGTATATATATATATATATATGCTGCACTTAACTGGATAATTTAAAGATCTCTGATGTTTTTAGTCAGATGTAGGCCTACTTTAGTGTTTTGAATCAGAACGATTCCCTCTACGCGAATGAATCACTTTTGAATCACTTCTTTTTAATGAATCAGTCAAACGTACCGAATCGCTTCATGATTTAGTGTGAATCATTCGGACACTGAATCGTTTGGAGCGGTTTCTCACTGTTTTAAAACAATAACGCGATGTACAGTAGGACTAAGAGAACAAAATCCACTGCATTAAGTGGAATATAAACTTAAAATCAACTGAAAAAAAGCCTGGAAATGGATTATATCGTTTGACCGCGGCGAAGGTCTTTAAGGCCAACAACACCTGCACGTGCGCCGCTTGTCAACAACTCTGTACTGTCAGGTACAATTTATTTTACAACCACAAAATATTATGGTTCACATAATGGATATATAAACATAAGGTGTATGATTACGGCTATCATTAGAAACCATGGTACTGCAATACTTGAAAATAACCTATTTTGAGAAACTTCAAAGTGCTGCGTCATGTAGCCTAGCAGCCTAAGGTTAGGCAAAATACTTTGCAGCATAATGTAATTTAATGTGTTATATGTATGTAGCTACAGTAGTCATCATCACACTGGATATAGGTTGTTAATACGCATTAAAATAATTAGGCTAAGTAGAATAATTCAGGCAATGCAAACATGAGATCTTGTCTTCATCTCATTTTATTCAGTGCAAATAATGTTGCTGCAGCAAAGTTTCCCTTCTGATACTGTGCCTTACAGCCAAAAACATGCAGATCTTAAAAAAAGAGAAAAGTTTACAATTTCTTCTTTGACACATCATACCACATAACGCTTTGGTCGAGCAATTTCATTTCTTGGAAACTTGGAAAATAAAAAATGACCCTTTGCAGATATACTGGAGCCCCTTTTATCGAATCTTTTGCCTTGAGGTTGAGCCAGTGAATATTTCTTCTGCTGCTGTAAATGTGCTGCTGAAGTTCATCTCTTGGCCTTTAGTTCAAAGACGCTTCAGTGTTCAAGTTTATAAGACAACAGGGAGCTTCTCTCATGTCTAAGTCCCAGAAGGCTCAGCGTGAGTCTTTGACAGATTCCTGGTGGATGTGCGCAGCATGTGAGCTTTTTCATAGTTCTTCAAATCAAGTGTGGCTTGAAGTCTTTCCACTTACAGTTTTAGGTTACAGTTGTCAGCATATTGTTGCATAAAAACAGTATAGTGTTTAAACCATGCCCTGAGCACATAAATACAACTTTTTTTTTCTGAAACTCAACAGTGCATATCATTAAAATGTAAATTTCTCCCTTAGAGGATGTTGTCTTACCAAAGCAACTTGCAAGAAAGATCTTTTATTCGGTTGTATTGATTCCTTCAGGAACCAAGGTGAATGCATGAGTAGGGAAATAAAAACACAGTATCAATACAAATGTAATGGCATTAATAGAATGGACAAAAAGTATTGTGTTTGTGTGAGAGAGTGACAGCTTACGGTTTATGGATTGATCATGGCTTGAAGGCCATTGATTGCATGGAACATCTTAAAAAGTTAATTGGGAGATCTGAGCAAATGTGTATTCCTTTCATGACTTTGTACGAGTGACCTGCTAACTATGCGATTTCAGTGAAAAGGTCAGGTATCCACCTGGGCATTTTAAGTTGTCCGCAGCATTGCGGTAATCCCAGATCCGATGTTCTGGAAGTGACAGGGTCAAGGTCACGTGGTGTTAACACCGCTCGGAAAATCAAAAACCCTTTCTTTGTAACATTTCATTAGCTGACTGTTTGTATTACTATTTTAAATGGAATAGTTTCCCAGAAATGAAAATTGTAATTATTTAATCGCCCAAAGTTGCGTGATTTTTCTTTGTGCTGTGACAATTTTACATTACTAATGAATTGATGAAATTAATACACAAATACTGTGGAAATACAAAATTATACATGAGTTTTCCCTTTTAGAAGGTTAAATTTGGTAGAATATTTCTGAATTTTAGAATTAGGAAAATTGTTCAAATATTTTGTCAGAAGATTTTGTATGCATATTTCGTATGTGCTTGGAGTCATTTGTATTAGGCCTACTTGTCATTATTTTTATTTGTGTGGACATTTTTGACTAGGTTGTCATACAAAGAAATTATAAACGCATGCAAAAACAAGAGAAAACCAACAACATATTAATAACTAATGTTGTAGTCATGTATGTTTTTTTTTCCTGGGAGTTTCTTTTTTCTTTCTATGCTGTAGTTTTTGCCAAATAATTTTTTTGGATAAATACCTTAACCAAGTTTAGTGTTTTGTTCTTCCCCTTTATTTAACATATTTAAAAACATATAAAATGTTTTCCTCCTATTTTGATGGTTCATTTGAACTTGTAGGCTATATATTTAATGTATGCAAATAAACGTATATATTCATTTTAATATTAATTATGCTTTTTGCATGGTATTTTTATGACCACAGACATGTAAAAAATATATATCAAGACATCAGATTTAAATAGATATTTTTTATAGAATACACTCTAAAAAGTAATTCAGGGAACCTGTTACCAAAACTTAAATAAATTCATAGTTGCAAGTTAAAAATATTAATTTATTTTTTAAACCTTTTAAGTTGAAAACTTTAGTTCATTGAGTTATGTTGACATAATAATGTTGATTATTACATTAACTTAATATTGTGTGTAATTTAAACTAAAATTTCTGCGTTAATTGAATTATTTCAAAAACTTAAGTTGTAGTAACTTAATGACTAATGACATTGTCTTGATGACTTTGGAATTTCAGTAGTAAATTTCTTATTACCTTCATGCTTTGCATAGGACCTGGATAAGTAGAGTAAATGTTGAAATTAAGTGTTATTTAGCCTAATTTGTTTTGAGTGAAGGGAAATACCTGTTAGTGTTTATTGCTGCTATATGTTTGACATTTAAAAGAGTTTAAAAGTTTTTAGTTTTTACCGTTGTGCTGAAGAGTAAACAACATAAGGGTATAACACTACATTGACTCTATAAGCAATGTGTGTTAATGCATGATTTCATTTGAATTTCATTTTCATCAGATAGACACAAATGCTACTAGTTTCATGGGAAGACTTTTATATAAATGCAAAGGTTTTTTTTTCATAATGAACTAAATCTTTCCTCTGTCTTAGAATGCGTTCCTGTCTTAGAAGGCTTCAGCACTCTGAACCTATCCTGATTGACCGAGTCCATGATCAAAAATTCACTCTGGGCTTAGGAGACGGATGGGGACGGCTCCTACTCCTCTGTAGGCTCACATTTAAAATTCAGTCTTTTCTTCTTCTCATCTTCGTCTTTTCTCTCTGAACCATATCAACGTAAGAAAACATAATAGGACAAGGATAAAGACGCCCACAGCCAGGCACATCTCGTCGCTTCCCGGTTAATGTAAAACTAGACTAATGAAAGTTCATTTATCATCACAGCTGGTTCTGTCTTCCCCTGCTTCTAATTTAATCAGTTGCTCTTTTATCTGTGTCTTGTCTCTTTTATGAGTACAGAGCCATGCAGTGAGTGACCTTTGAAGATACACAGATCAGGGGGAACCCTTCACCAGTAGAACCACAGGGTTCTTCCCATGGGGAGCTGACACTTCAGCTTTCATCCCCAGCATCTCTTCTGAAAGACTTAGCCATTGCGTATAGTGCGCTCTTCCTGTCTCCGTCTAACCTTGTTACTGTGTTAGAGTCTAACGTGTTCATTTTAATTGGTTCTGATTGAATATATCAAACATATCACTGTATCAAACGTCTTTATTAGTGCCTCTAATGACTTAATTATTTTACATTCAAACTGCTTGCATAACCAGACTTTGTCATATTAGTTAATTACTCATATAAGGTCTTGTCCACTTTTTCTAGACAAAAATGTATATTAAGACAGAAAGTCAGGCTAGTTTTTACTCACTGTAGTCGGGCTCACGTCAAAAAACTAGCGGCGACGAAAGCCAATGTTGTCGCGTCATGTCGGCTGCGTTTCGGGTAAAAACATGTGCTTGAACACACCAAAAGAACTACAGGCGACGGACAACTAGCACATTCCCCTGTTTGTAAGGAAGTAACTGTCTAGATCAGCAGGTATCAATAGTCTAATTTTGTGTATATTCGTCATTCATAAAGGGAAACTGAAACTAGGATTGCAGATATACAAACCATAACCAAAGCAGCGCTTGCTTAATATTGTGAATTCAATTCAATTCAATTCAATTCAATTCAAAGAACTTTATTTATCCGTTAGGAACTTCATTTGTGTTGAGCATCAATTCATTAATTTGTGTTGAATATCATTCTGATCACTTTCTTTATTCCTGGCGGCTCATGTTGTTTTGAAAATATATGCGTATTGGAAAGCTTAAGATTATGTAAAATTAGAACAGCCTTCTGTCTGTGCCGTCCTGACTTCTTTGTTTGCTTTCATCAGTTCTCGCTTTTATTCTCATGCACTGACTTGGTCACTAAACAGCCAATCAGAGTTCTCTCTCTTTCACTGACGGTGCCAATGCCAACGTACGCTGATTCAACATGCTCAATCGGCCAAAATACCCTGGACAATGGCCAACTAGAGCCGACGGTGCGGAACTCACTGCAAAAACTGGGCTGGCCGACACTCGACAACGGCCCAACATTAGAACAGCCAAAGCCTGACTTCTTTGCTCGCTTTAATCACTTTCGCTTTTCTTCTCGTGCACTGACTCGTCCACTAAACTGAACAGCCAATCACAGTGATCTCTCTCACTGATGGCCCCGACATCAATTTAACATGCTGAATTAGGGCCCTGACACATCAAGCCGATGGTTGACCGTCGTTGAGTGTTGGCCGGCCCATTTTTCGCCTGTAGTTGGCCATCGTCTGGGGTATTTTGGATGATTGAGCATGTTGAATCGGCATCCATTGGCATTGGCTCTGTCAGTGAGAGAGAGAACTCTGATTGGCTGTTCAGTTTAGTGCACGGGAATAAGAGCAAAAGTGATGAAAGCGAGCAAAGAAGTCAGGACGTCACCGACAGAAGGCTGTTCCTATTTTACGGCATCTTACCGGAGCATTTCATAAATATTTTCATAACAACATGAGCCTCCAGGAATGAAGATAGTGATCAGCATGATTAATGTTCAAAATGGTAATCAAGCACTGCTTTGTTTATGGTCTCTTTAAGGTCTTGTCCACTTAGCAGCTATTGTTACAATTTAAAGTAACTGTTTTCTGTTTTAATATATTTTAAAGTGTAATTTATTCCTGTGATGCAAAGCTGAATTTTCAGCGTCTTTACTCCAGTCTTCAGTGTCACATGATCCTTTAGAAATCATTCATGCTGCTCAAGAAACATTTCCTGTTGAAAACAGTTGTTCTTTGAAGCATAGAAAATTCAGCATTTATTTGAAATCAATCAAGGTCTTTATCCTTGAAAAATTTAGTTCCACCTTGGAAACTGTCAAATCCAATGATTCCGTCTTTTCTTTGAAAGCACTTACCGTACCGAGAACTTGTAAAAATGACGTCTTCTGGTAGACTTTGAACAACCTATGCACCTTGGCTCTCAAAAATTTGCATTTAAGCCAGCAAATCAAATTGACACTAGCAATTTCTGCCATTTTTTTTGTACAATGTGCTCCGAAAGTAGCAATATACTTTGAGGTGTGTCATCATAGGATAACAATCTTTGCTCACACAGGTCTATGATAGTGCATTACATATTCATATTCAGTATGTTCTTTGATGTTCAGCATTATGAGTCTGACTGATTCAGGTTCAGATGTGAGCATGAAGAAAATTCTGAGCCCGACTTTATGGATTTTGAAGGATTTCTGTGGTGTATAGTAAATTTTTATTGATGTAAACGTGTCTAGATGTATTCAGTCATGAAGGTTTTCATGCTCTTCAATGAAAAACATGTTATATAACTTCCACAAGGTCTTCAATTTGTCTAAATAACATTTTTTATAACAGATGTAAGGAGCAGATTTGACTTTAAATACAATATGCAGCTAAACAACAAAATAACAGCTGTCTGTTGAATTTTTTGTCTATTTTTAATTTCTATTTTATAGCTTTAATAAATTTATAACTTTCTCATCTTGATATTTTTGTTCTCCTTTGCCATATTGGAAATAGTTACCTTGACACAGCAAAGACCGTTGAGTTCAATTTGTGTTTGGTTTCAAAGCTTGTAAGGATGATTTTCCCCCTCTTTTCTATAGGAGTCTTTTCTAAAACATC
Organism: Squalius cephalus; assembly: GCF_949319135.1. Classification (NCBI taxonomy): domain Eukaryota; kingdom Metazoa; phylum Chordata; class Actinopteri; order Cypriniformes; family Leuciscidae; genus Squalius; species Squalius cephalus. Next base: position 5,976,507 of record NC_137146.1, read on the forward strand.
TGTCGACTCTTTGATCCACATTCAGATTAAAATGTGCCTGTGTGTGCGGGCCTGATGAATTTGTTGGTAACTTCTTAAGATAGATTGTGCCTTTGATCAGTCCGAGCTTGTCCAGGCATCAAAAGGAGGAAGGAAAAAAAAACCTGATGTGTGTGACTCTAAAAGACAGAAGTGAAGTGTTTTTGCCTTGATTATTATTGGAAAAAATAATAATAAAATCTCCTGAATGTCTTGCCGTCTAAAGGCCGTCATGAATGCCAAGAAAGAAAATGACTACTTTTCCTTTCCATCTCAAGTTCTGGCTAAATTGGAGAAATGACAAAAAAGACAGAAGGAAAAAAAGATACCCGGAGACACTCAGTGATTTTAAGAATGTAGACAGCGGCGGGTTTATGAATGTTGTACGTCTGACGCATTAGCAAGTAGTTCACAATATTTTCAATATCTCATGCTGATCTGACACTGAGGAGATTGATGGCTGTTTGAAATGTAGACGCTTGTAGTTTACCATTCAAACTGTGACAGTATATTAAAACAAATGTTGATAGATTTTTGTCCAATATATTATTCGAGGAAAGCTGAAGTAGCAGAGTTCATAGAAAAAGCATTTTTTCATTTGAATCACTTTTTCTTTTAGATCGTTATTGGTTTGGAATATTAAACCATTTACCTGTATATTCACTATTATACTTATTTTCCTGAGTCTGTTTGACTCAAAGGAATAACGTAAACTGAAGTAGAAGGCTGGTTAGTTAAACTTGTATGTGCTTTACATGCTTACTGACTTCACTTCGCTTACGGCCCATGTAGAGATGCATTCGGTTAGTGAAAGTGCCTTCCGTTATAAATTCTTTATTTAGAGGCCGTTGTGAGTCGAGCCATGAAACTGTAAACGGCAGCTTGAGACAAATGCACTCAAAGGGCACAGACAGAGGTACAAAACCCTGACACGTGGAGAAAAACCATTAATCAACACCACACATCCCATTATACCAATGCGATTATTTAAACCTCGTCCTGCAGGCTAAAACCGCTCTGGCCGCAACTCTTCGGTGATATCTCTCTGAAAATGATGTCTCTCGGCCATTAGTTCTCCAGTTCTCTAAAAGTGGAACAGCAGGGTGCAAAAACCTCAAAATGAACTTCAAAAGATGTAATCTACAGTTAGCAACTCTGTTCAGGTAAACCGATGCCCAAAGCTGTGCTGAGCTGTATCTTTATTGAAGCACTCTCTGCCTTTTGGTTCCCTGTCGGTTTCTCTTATTAGATTTTCGCTTGCGTTTGATAGTGGAATAATAGCAAAGGTCAATTATTGTGCTTGGATACTTTCAGAGGCGATATGTAATAATAAAATGATACAAGCTGTGATTAGATTGTCAGAGAGATGGACAAGGGAAAATCTATATATTGGGCTTTAAAACACGGCATGTACACCAGGGTTGTGCACCATTCATAAGAACAATAAATGGATTCAAAATGGAATTAAATTCAATTAACTGCTGTAAGTGTAGTTTTTCCATAATGTATTTCATTTTTCAGTGTGAAGTCTAAATAAAAACTACACTTACATTACATAGCCAAATTGCTTAATTATTTTTAATAAATTAACTTTTTTAGGCTCTAAGAACACCCCCCCCCCCCATAATGTTTTATATATTATCACGCATTATGTAATTCATCGATTCAGGTTGTAAGTAGCCTATCTATTTTTATAATAGTGTCTGAAAACAATGTATTGGATATGTTGTGGTGCCTTTGGCAAAGCATGTTTGGATGGTGGTGTTAATTTGATAGAATTGTAACTTTAAGTAGTTTAGGTAAAGTTTAGGTAACTGAGAAAATGTTTTCTAACTATTAGGGAATATAGGCTAAAGTATATAAGCATATACAGTACCTTTCAAAAGTTTGGGGTTGGTTAGATTTTTATGCTTACCAGGGCTGCATTTATTACTGTTTTCTACTTTAATATATATTTAAAATGTACTTTACCTGTGATTGCAAAGTTGAATTTTCAGCATCATTACTCCAGTCTTCGGTGTCACAAGACCAAAAGACGTGAATGGAAAGTTCTAAAGAACAGCATTTATTTGAAATAGATTTTTTTTTATTTAGAAAAAAAACCCATAAATGACTTTATTGTCACTTTGGAGAAATAATTCTGACTGTCATCAAACTTTTGAACGGTAGTGTATAGGCATAATTTATAAAAATGATAATAGGTTAAATGCAAAATTTGTGTTAAACTAATTAATGCAGGTCCTCTGTTGTGTGACTCTTGAATTTCTTTGAATTGCAGATTTGCTTCCCATTATTCCAAGTCCACATCTTGAACTGAACAGGGGCCAATTGTTAAATGCTGAATTTTGCCTAACATCGACGAACCCACTGTAAGGTTAGACAGTTGACGCTGCAAAACGAGTCCAATGACTCTGGAGGACAGTGAGAGTGCAGTAACCCTAAAATAACAGTTGCAAAGCAAAGCTTCGCTGCCAAATTGACAACTCATTGGTTGGCAGCTCATTAAAAGTCACATCTTTCTTGGAAACCGACATCGGCTGAGGTAAATGTTCCAGTAAGTCAGCAAGACTTCTGCTGACTTGACGACTTTGGAGTATCTTAGTAGAAGAACACTGTTACTGGATTTTGTTTAGCCTTAAAACATAATGTAGATGGACTTTTTGCATCTTTTAAGGTGGTAATTAATATGTTGATGATTTGCATAGATTTAGGTAACATCTTACTTGAGAGAATCTCACTTTAGTTTGGTTGATCTGGTTTCACTTGCAGATGCATCAATGTTGATGCATTAATAATGGGATCATACGGGCATCTTCACCATGATGAGAAGCTATGCAACTCTCAAATCATTCTCTTGAAATGCATGACTCTTTTCAGATCTATTGATCCTCACGGATTCTCTCGTCCTACATGTGGATTTTGGCACACTACCCGTCTTCAGCCAGCCCGAAGCCTTTGATGGGTTTGTGTTGGGTGTGGTGTTGAATATGGATTGTTTATGTTCACAGTACACTTGAGGATAATAGTGTCTGGCCTATAACACCAATAATCAGAGCAATGCAGACAGATACAAGTGTCCTCCACAGTTCAGGGCAATTCACGATTTGTCATTTAGCGGACACTTTTTCTCCAAAGCAATTTGCAATACAGAAATTGCTGGGAATTCCCTCGGTGCTAGCGTTTCCTAACCAGACATGATGCGATACGATTAAAGCAGAAAGTTATTTCTCTGTCCTTACCGGATGCGTGATCAGACACAACCACAGCCAATCAGAGCATATTTGATGTTAAATATACAGCTATGTGCAGAAGGATTTTGGGCTATTGATATTTCATTGTGGGTGAAGCTACCAAGTGTGATGCCACAATGATTAGAAACCCAATGAGCAAACTTACACGTGCATTAAGTTTTTTTAATGCTTTTGAGCTTACAAAACAAAATGTATAATTTAAGATAGCAGACAGGAGTTGCACTGGAATGATGACACTTTATTTTGACTTATTTTAATGTTTTATTTAAAATCAACACCTTAGTTGATTTATGATTCACCCAAAAGCATATACAAATTTTGAAAGAAGTCTCTTCTGAGCATCAAGGCCATTTATTTGATGATAAAAAAAAAAATACAGTAGAAATAGTAATATTTTGAAATATTATTACAATTTAAAATAATGGTTTTGTAATTTATTCCCGTGAAGCAAAGCTGAATTTCCAGCATCATTACTTCAGTCTTCAGTGTCACATGATCCTTCAGGAATCATTGTAATTAGGGGTGGGCGATATGACCAAATTCTTATTTCACAATATGAGAAATTGTTTTTAACGGTAACGATATATATATCGATATAGTTATCAAGTGTTATTTGATCTTATTTCTGTTATTAAAAATAAGAAAAAAGAAGACAATTACAAACAATAGGACAAATACAATATAACAAAAATATGAATTAAATTAAGTTTTATGTTTTTAGAATTAGTAGAGAAATGTAATAATCAAATGCAAAAATAAAATATTGCATCTTCACTGTATGAATTAAATCAAAATGATTTCTTATTAAAGTTTAAAAAAGGTCAAGAGCAGTAAGTTGATTTATTTTTAGTTTGATTCACTTTAATGACAGAGCAGCAGGTATTTTATGCTACTGTCACTTTAAGACCAATAGCACAATCCATGATACACATCTGGTTTACACCCAACTGTTTACTTTCATAACTGGCTGTATTTGTATGAATACACCATGGGAACTTTGATATAATTGCGTGTGTATTCGACCATTCAAGAGCAATAAGACTTGAAAGAGAACTGAATTCGCTATCGCATGCTGAGAGACACGGCCACAAACTTTTGAACAGTAGTGCGTATGTGTGTGTATATAAATATAAATATAATTTGATCTGCCTTTTGTCGCGTTAGGCTTTAGAGCAATTTCATGTCATGAATTAAAAGAGAATTACGTGATGAAGCTCTGCATTATAGATCAACCTGCTAGATTTAAAATTCTAGATCAACCTTACATTAAAAATGCAAAGTTCTGATCTCATGAAAAGCATGAGGCCAGTGAGAGTTTCAGATGAGTGTGATCTTACCTTGAGCATTGAGTCTAATGCAGCGGTTAGGGCATGAGGCTGAGAGACATGCATTATTAAACAGAAGAACCGGATCAAAAGAACCGTTATCCACACCTGATCCCAGGCCTGTGAGGCAACACCGTTCATTTCAAACCAGAACAGACAGACCACGTTATTAATTAACTCGCTGTTTATTAGCCCGACTGACGCCCGTGGTCGCCGTCTCCCTAGCGAACACGGGTGTCGTGCTGATTCTTCACGTGTTACCGGCAGCTGAGGGGAGGAAAACCACATGAACCTCAGCAGGATGATGAAAGGACATTTGAAAGCGTATTTGATTCGTGTCTGACTTTTCTGACCTGTAGTGTTTCTCAGGTAGGAGAGAGTGACTCAAATAACATTTATATCTGAGAGTGTCAAATCCCATTTAAAGTGTGAAATCCCATTTCTCAGGCGGGAAGGGAGTTTTCTGTGTTATTTTTAAATGTTTCATGAAAGATTCGTATCTGGGCACGGACGCCACTCAGACATGTCTGACTGTAGGGGAAAAGCTTTTAGACTTTCATATCACAGTGGAAAAGCCTCATATAAGACCTGCGTTGATACTTACAACACTACTTCATCCTTATGAGAATTTAACAGCATTACAGGGCTTAATGGCATTTTTGGATTGTTTTCTTTGTTATTATTTTTCCTTATAGGCAGTATTGATTATAGTAAGAGGGGCGAGTTGTTTTGCAGGTGCTCTGAAATTACCAAGCAGACCGGACCAGATTTATTTTTTTCATTACACATGGGCACAATTTAAGGACTCTCAACCATATCTGTTTTTTTTTTTCTTTTTATCTGGGGAAGTTTTGTTAAGCTACAAGCTACTCATAACTTAAAGTTAGCATGAAATTGAAGTTCCAATAGACTTTTCTTCCCTATTGTGACGTATATACAAGTGAAATTGCAAGAAAAAATATTGGGCGGGACTTGTTTTTGTCCATGGGGAATTGATTGGATGGTTGTGGTTTGCTTTTGTTCGATCTCATGTGAGTGACAGGTTGTCCCGCCCTCATGCCAGTAAAAATGTCATCATGGCGCTGCTACAGGGAGGGGAATTTATTTTGATTTAAGATTATGAGGACACATGAATAAAAAAATAAAAAAAAAATAAAAAAATTGTGTATGGAGAAATCATTTAAAGTGCCCCTATTATGGATTTTTGAAAATGACCTTTCATGTAGTGTGTAACACAGCTCTAAGTGAATAAAAGCATCCTGCAATGTTTTAAATCTGAAAGTGCACCGTATATAAAGTTATTTTCTTTTAAAAGTAAGAGTCGACTCTGAGTCAATGAAATTATTCGTTTTTCAACCGAGTCATAATCCGTTTTGTTGTGACGTCAAGACGAAACATTAGCATATTGCCCGCCCAGTGAAAACTTAAACCTCAAACCTGCAGCTGATTCCTGTGGATACTGGATAGCGTCATGTCGAGAAGACGGCGCTGTGCTCTATAATGTGAAGGTAAAGCCAGTTGTTTTTCACTGCCCAAGGACGAGCATGTGAGAAACAGTGGTTAAAGTTAATCTTTACCACAATACCACAGCAGTATACTGTAATCCTAAACTTTTGCTGTGTTTCCTTTATTTCACTGACGACTGCTTCTCAAATCTCGGAGTTCAATGTAGGATTCGCAAACCGCTTGCTGAAAGATGGTGTTCAAAATACTTAGTTTTGAGTTTTATATTGTGTAGGTCTCCTGCTAACTGGCTAACTCACGTTATCACTGTCTTACTGAAATACTTCTGCTAATCAGCTGTGGGCCACTATTACCTAAAACTGTGTCTATTAATGCAGATTGTCTGTCGTTCTCACTACTTTGTGGAAACAATAAGCATGGAGCAAGATTTGTTTTACCAACGTTTTTGTTACATCAGTCATTCACGCTAGAGCTCGGCCAATGTATGCACTGTTATTGATACAGTTTCCACATGTTCACCGCAATAAATTAGAAAAACACTCACTTATTTATGTAAATAAGTAAAAGTAAAATAATCGGTTTGTTGATGGACTTGCACTTGATGCTTGATTTGTTGATGCTGATGGTGAGGAATTACAGTTACAACATCTCATAATGTACCTCAAAGTACTGAGTAGTAGTGTATCACTGAGAAACGTCCTGCTAGAGTTGTCCTTGCAATGGAGGTTCAGGTTCATTACTAGTTCTTCCAGTGTTTCATCATCGGACTCGCGCTCGCATTGATATGGTAAAATCGACGTCATTGTTCATTACTGTGTTTAGTTTACGGTGTAGGAAGCCTCAGGACAAGCAGAGCTGATTATGGCAATGGGCGTTTTGGTTTTCCGACACGCGCGCTGCACAGTCACAACAGACTGAGCTGTCTGGCCAATCAGTGCAGAGTAGCTCACGGAAAGGCAGGATTTAGAGAGATTGATTCATCTGACGAGTCGTTTGTGAATCGTTGAAAATGTGGTGATGTGCAAATGTATATTATGAGAAAATGAAACGTTTTTTGATCATTGATGCATGTAAACCTGTTGTAGGAGACTCCAAAACAACATTAGGAAACTTTAAAATAGCATAATAGGGGCACTTGCAGTAAATAAATACTGCAATATTCCATAAAAAAAAACAAGAATTGTCAATTTAGTTTTCATGGTGACTTTAACTACAGTCAAGCTACCCTACTGATGAAAATAACTATTAAAGCGGTTTTAAATTGCAATATCTACAATACCGATAAATAGTTTTTTGCATTTAGACCAAAGTTTTAGTTCTTATAGTACACTTGAACATTTAAAAATGTTCTATAAATCTTTTTGAACATTAATAGAACATTTGAAGTAAAAAATCAGTTTACACTCCGATAACCAACAGGACCGACTCTTTTACATGAACTTTTCAAATTAATAATTTCACCGAATGAATCAGACTTCCTAAATGCTTCATATGAAAAAGAGTGCATGTACATTTTTGGTGAACATGTTTTTTTTGTTGTTTTTTTTACCTCAGTTTTCTTGATTGTAAAGCTGTGTGCACAATAAAGTATTACTAAAAATATAGCAATGTTGAAGTTTTGACAAGTCACATGGCAGCTTGTTAGTTATTAAGCATATTCACCTTACAACATGCAAAGAGTCAATTTACATTTCAATTTGCACTCCAATAACAGGATATGAAACCTACTTTTTGAACTGATTCTTTTACATGAACCTTCTGAAGAAATCAATTCACCAAATGAATCAGACTTTATAAATGCTTGAAAGACAGCGTGGGCGTTTTTGGTGAACACGTTTAATTATCACATCAGTTTAATTGATTGTAAAACTGAGTATACAGTACTGTATTACTAAAACTATAGAAATATCAAAGTTTTGACACTGCAACTTGTTACTGGAGAATTATTGAGCTACTGTCATACTGTTAAATTTTTAAATCAATGTCAATTGCTGTTTGCCATTTTATTTCTGTAATATGACTTATTTCCAGGTGAAAATAGTGATTTTATCCATTAGGAATTGCTTGTATTGTAAAAAGATTGTTACAATGGAGCCTAATACAATACCTAAATAGCTATTTAGCTGTTAGTTGACATTCAAAATCCCACGCAGCCTATAGTGACATAATTTCATTCAGACTAGAGCATGTTATTACATTTTTATGAGATATTACAAAGAAAAACATTTTGCACTGATGAATTGTTCATAAATATGAGAGTTAATAATTGTGTAGGCTCAATGCAGAATTTCAATTATTCTCCAGAACATTCTTCTTTCGTTCACCCTCCATCGTACCAGACTTGTATCTGGCATCACTGTGTCTGTGCATCACTGGTTTTTGGTGTTGTTATGGGCCTGGAATTATTCATTTAAGAGGACAAAAACATTGACTTGCAAGTGTAACTGTTGAGATTGTTCATCCAGTCGCTCAGTCACAGGCGCTGAGCAATATCAAGAACCGGTGCACTGAATTCATCATGTTTCAATTGGTAGTCAGGAGGCTCCCTGTCATAGAGATTTGTTAAAAGCGGTTTCTGCAAGAATGAACGGATGCTTCAGAAAATCAGAGCGTGAGCCCAGAATACACGTCCCATAAGCCAGCTGCTATCAGTATACAATCTCTGTTATCATTCAACACCTCAGTTTTTTATTATTTTAAAGAGGGTACTGTTTGTTCTGAGCGGGAAAAATCAGGCAGTGCCATTCCTTCACATTATTAGGACGTGATGGATATTTTCCCTTGTTCTTTGAGGAAACTTTTGCTCATAGCTTGATTTAAAGAATTCCACACAAGCCAGTTTATCAGTCCTGGTGTCCTGATTGATGTAAAAGATGTAAAGCAGTGATTCTGGTTGGTTGCAAGTCTCTTTAGGGTTGCAAACAGCTGATTTGTTAGAGTTTGAGTCATTGCACAAAAGTGTTGCTTGCATTTTTAACACCCTTTTTTATTACAGAAATGAATATTTAGATAAAAACAGATATTTATAACAGTTTGTTTCCATTATGTGTCCCAAATCACATTTTCCTCCCAAACAAAATGATTTTAAAACGTTTTGCAAACCAGTTTGAACGAATCATTCAAAAGAACCAGTTTTAAAACAGTGATTCTCTATTGTTTGGTTAGCCTAGAAGGCTATTAAAGTTATAAAGGGGTTCATGTTAAAAATTGTATGTGTCATTCCACCTGATGAAACACAATAAGAGCCTTTAGATATGTCAAATACAACCATCAATTAAAAAGCAGAAAGCAGAAAGCTTTGTTTGAATTTTATAAACTAAAATCAGTCAGTTGAAAAGCCAATTTAATGACTCAAAAGTGTCTTTTCTTATGCCTTGTAAGCATATGTTTGCCAGAAATTATGGAGTTTTGGTGTTTGGTTATTGGTATCTCTGCTCACTGTCTGTATTGAAACTTTAATTATATTAGAATTGCAACTATACTATTTTGGGGGGGTTTCTGTTTATGTTGTTAGAGGTGCTGCTTTCATGCGTTCCACCCATGTGTCGTATTTTTATTAAAGAAATGGTCACAAGCCAAATGAGAAAGTTATACTTAATGAAAATGCAACAGTTATGATTATAGTGTGAAATGGTGTTTTAATAAAGTGAATTGTCTGTTAAGCTGATAACCTGTCAGTCATTGGGAACATGAGAATAGAATTAATTCTGCTTAGAAAAGGCCTCTGAATAGGAAGCAGTTTAATGCAGGAGCTTTATGAGGCCATAGAATAAAATGTCTGATTTAAGCTTTTGTCTCCTTTCATTTCAGTAATTCATCCATAAAATGTAATGGAAACCTTAGAAGTTTTATGCCCGCTTTATTGGCAGCCACTTAAAGATGTCAGTTTTTTTTAAAACCGGCAGGTCTAAGAAAATAGAAGCTCTAGCCAATTAGGGTTCAGATAAGGGTTGAAACTCTGTCACAATTTTATGTGCTAAAAATAGCAGCATTTCCACTTTAAAATTATTCTGTGAACATAATGTTCTTAACATAAATGTACCATTTCATTTGATTTTCTCGTTATTTATTTTATGACATTACACAATCCAGATATATATGGATAGGTTTACATGCATTCATGGACAAAAACAATTAAATTTCTCATAATATACATTGCAGCATTACCTCTTTTCTCACAGTCTCTGAAACTGTTCAATAAAGGATTCGGTCTCTCTAAACCCCTCCTTTCCGAGATCCTACTCTGCTCTGATTGGTCAGATGGCTCAGTCTGTTGTGATTGGTTGACTCTGCTCTGATTGGTCAGATGGCCCAGTCTGTTGTGATTGGTTGACTCTGCTCTGATTGGTCAGATGGCCCAGTCTGTTGTGATTGGTTGACTCTGCTCTGATTGGTCAGATGGCCCAGTCTGTTGTGATTGGTTGACTCTGCTCTGATTGGTCAGATGGCCCAGTCTGTTGTGATTGGTTTACTGTGCTCTGATTGGTCAGATGGCCCAGTCTGTTGTGATTGGTTTACTGTGCTCTGATTGGTTAGATGGCCCAGTCTGTTGTGATTTGTTTACTGTGCTCTGATTGGTCAGATGGCCCAGTCTGTTGTGATTGGTTTACTGTGCTCTGATTGGTCAGATGGTCCAGTCTGTTGTGATTGGTTTACTGTGCTCTGATTGGTCAGATGGTCCAGTCTGTTGTGATTGGTTTACTGTGCTCTGATTGGTCAGATGGCCCAGTCTGTTGTGATTGGTTTACTGTGCTCTGATTGGTCAGATGGTCCAGTCTGTTGTGATTGGTTTACTGTGCTCTGATTGGTCAGATGGTCCAGTCTGTTGTGATTGGTTTACTGTGCTCTGATTGGTCAGATGGCCCAGTCTGTTGTGATTGGTCAACCGCTTATCGGAAACGAAACTCCCATTAGCATTTCTGATTTTCAGCTCCGGATCTCCCTCAGTACTTGATACACAGTGATACGAACAGTAATGATGGCGTCGTTTTACAGTTTCAATTCAAGTCCACATCCTTTGGAAGTGCAACAAAGTGGATTTGCTTTCGCAACACAGAAAACAGCGTGTTTTTGACATGACCCAAACTCTTCCAGGCCACAGCTACAACTACAGTGATTGAAGGTGATTCAAAGAGGGCGGGTTTTTGTTCGCAGACAGCCAATGAAGACCATATAGGCTGAAATAATGTAAATTTGTTACAAACCTGCATTGATTCATACAGGAAGTAAGACTGAAATTACTGACGACTCATTACAGGCAGTTCAGAATCAGTTCTTTTAGGAGACAATAACTCCATTTATCGTGCACAATGATCTTTTGTACTTTGCAGCTATATTATACACTACATGAAAGGTAATATCCGAAAAAGAATAATCACTCTTAACACACACACACGCATTCACGCGCACATTCTCCTGCAGGGAAGAATGCCACTCTTTGAATCAGCTTTGGGAATGAACTAAAGACACTGGACGCTGGTCTTCATCCTAGCGCGCAGACAAACACACACCTGTGCCCAAATCTTTCCAGATGGAGGGATTTCTGGTAGGATGAAAATAATTAGAGAGTGGGGGGAAATAAGCTGATCTTGTTGGCTCTGGGATTTGGCTTTTGACAACAGGGTGTAATTGTTCAAGGTGCGGAGCTTTGGCTCCTGATGTGTGGTGGACAGGTGTGGGAGAGATAAGGCACGCGTCTCGTGGCGTGATGAGGGCGCCGGCAAGAAATAAATCCAGCTCATTGCTCACCGGAGGATGAATTTAGGGGCGGAGGACAGGTCTTAAAGTCAGTGGCAGCAGGGTGAAGCCAGCGCCATATCAGAGCTGCAAAGACACAGAAATTGGGGACCAAAAGAGGGTCAGGCTGATATTTGATGGTTTCTTGAATTCATCCACTGTAAATGTGTCACACAGTGAATATAAGAAAAATCTAGTGTCATCAGCAGAACAGTTGGAGTGAAAGTAAAGAAATAAGATTTTCAGGCACACAAGAAGAAGGCAGATTGACTTTACATTTCTAAATTTATAGTTTCATTCTGCTGACTGGATAATTTTTGTCCAAACCAGAACATAATTGACAATGAGTTATGAAATCAATACTTGTTGCTGTTTGTTTGCATTTTGAATTACATAGCCTATGCTTTTTACTGTTAAATCAAACATATTTCTCAAAAATTTACCCCGAGTGCTGTCTAAACTAACAGTTTTATATCAGGCAATGCTGCTGATCTGAAGAGTTTGAGCTCCCAGCATGCATTGCTGCATGAATAAATGATATGGTTTCTGTAATAGGATTTTTTTTCTTCTTTTTTTTTCTCCAGTTTTCAGACTTATTTATGATGCTGTTGTTGTTTTTGTCGTCAGACTCGTCACTGATGGTTATTTGTTGTGTTGATATTTTAACTTGATGTTTGTTGAATTGAGGTTCGGCTGTTGAGGTCCATGCACATCTATAAAACTAATGCATATAATATTTTTGCTTTGTAAAATGTTCTCTTTTTTTGCACACATGCAGCTTGCAGAGTTCACGTCAAATTAAACAAAGTAATTTTACTGAGGACCACAATAAAGACAAAAAACTTGCATCGTGTTTCATGTTTAATAACAACAGTTCTCAGTTATTTTCGTGGTTTATGTCTCTAAGGTTGTCTGAATACCCTGAACTTTTGGTTATATGAATTTGAACGTGTTATTGGGAGAATTTTATGTTTATTTGCTGTTGTAGTTTTAGTGTTCTATTCCGGAAAGTCGTACTGTATCTGTAATCATTATGGTGTGGAACATGATTTTGATGATGCTCCCAGTCTCAATGCGGAGACATGAGGAAAAGTCTGTCCATCTGTTTTGTAGTCAACAGGCACAAACAGTTGAAATGAGGCAATTTTGTACAAATGGAAGTGCTATTAAAGTTGTATTCTCATCTTTAATAGAAAAGTAAAAAAGATGAGGAACACACAGCGGGTTGCACTCAAGTGTGAAATAATTCCCATTTTCAATGAAAAAAGATTGCCTTTAAAATAAAGTATATATATAAAATATATTTTTGTAACTTCATAAGCTATAAGAGGGTTCTTAAACATATTTGTTTAATGAAGTGGGATCATATAACAATAGCAAATGAAGAATTAATTAACTTTAGTGTGGTACTGCAGTAGATTTCTCATTCCCTCTGTGCTGAGGAACAGGAGAGATGTATGATCTAAAAGTTGCCTTTTTCCCCACATATATGGTTTATTTTCTATTTTCATATCTCTTTTGTGAAACGGGTGAAAGTTTTAGCAGTCTCAATTGTAAAACAATGCATACAACCTGTGCTTATGTGTACGTATGCATATCTAGCATAAAAGCACTTTTTTATTATAATTTCTTCCCCCTAACATTCATTTATTCATTTATCTAAACTTTCTATTGTTAGTTAAATATCAACTGCTTGATAGTGTGTTCTTCTGCTAGTGTTTAGGATTACATTTCAGATGGTCAGAGGCGGGGCTGACAGTCTCCTTTCTGTTTTTCTTCACGACACATTCATAATCATTACTTTTGCCATTACTTGTGCTTATTATTATGGTTTAGTATTTCTCTGTAATGTAGAACAATGTTAGCAATGTTACATACTTTACTCAGCAATGAAACTCAAACCATTTTCCCAAGCCAACATCCTCCCCCCAATATATATTTAAGTCATTAAATTAATATCATAAGCGTGTGACTAGTCGACTAATGGCTTAAATGAACTACTACTAGTCGACTAGATTAATCTTTGTACCAGTCATGCTGAGTTTTAGACTCTTTTCAGACTTATGAATAACAATATGGAATCATTTTTGTTGCAGCCGTCTTGGAAATGACATGTAATGGTGCTTCTCATTGAAGACGAAGTTTATTGATCTATACAGGTCGGATTTCTGACCTCAAGCCCGTTTCTTTGGTCAATTTGAAGTATTAGGTGGGAGAAGTTCTCCATCCTACTTCCTCATTTACTTCCTAGTGGGCTAAGCTGGCCATTAAGTGTCATTGATGTGTAAACATTGATGTGATGTTTTTGCAGTTTAGTTTCAATAATGGTCTTCTTGGAGTGTGGAGGAAGTTTTCAACACAGTTTTAGAATTCAAAGGTTTCTGCCAATGGCAAGATCTTTATGAGAAATAAAATTCATCCTCAAAAGGATATCGCCTTTCATTTAGTACATTTAATTTAGGGCATTTTATGACATTCAAATCACTTGAGTCTTGACTTTACCCCTAGAAGTCATATTCTTTGCTCTCCCAAGACTATTGTTTTAAATAAAGGCTTTGGGAGTGTGTCATGTGCTTTTATATCCTGTTATAGGCTGAATAGGAGCTTTTTCTTGTATTCAACCTGTGATGCATTCTCATTATAAAATACAATTTGACTTTGGTGTGCAAAACAGCTTTCAAAACCCTCACAGAAATGTCATTTAGTCACACCACACTGACAATATAGAACATTTCTGTCATAAAATCTTCTAATTATCTGCTTTTGTCAGCAGGGGTGCAGAAACTATTAGAAAATGTGTGTGGGGGGCAAAATCATGTTTTTCCGACCGCCTTCAAAGTAATGATCGTCCTGAAAAAATATCATTTTACTTGAAAAATAAATGCAGTCTTGCGTTTGTTCAGACGGAATGCGAGTTGATCATAAATGTAGCCGTGATCCAAAGTCCCTCAAGCCATGTGATCTTTATTCTAAGCCTGTTTTGATGTTCTGTCCATAATCAGTGGATGGCCTGCAGGAAATCTGAGTGTCGGTGTGGGTAGTTCATCAGCCTGCTTGATGTCTGTTGTTTGTCTCCGGTTGTTTGTCTGGGAGTGAAGCTATTAGACAATGACTGCACATTTTATGAGCTCATTTCTGCCCATACTAAACACACATTCAGTTCCCAGGATGCTCTGCTGAGGAAGGTGGGGGAGTCTGCTGCCAGCGAGCTCTGAACCAGGATTGTAGATTGCAGTGAATGATAATTCGATTTTTTTTTTTTTTTTTACAGTGGACTTAAGCAGTGACAAATCAAAAAAATAAATAAAAAATATATATGGTTGTGTGTGCGTTAAAATGTGTTAAAGACATTATATTTGCTAGGCTTATAAACTGGATGATTTGTGAAGATTATCGCCATTGGCTGATAAAACTGTGCACACTTTGCCAATAGATTTCCATTGCGTCCATTCTACAGTCATTTTAGATGGATAATTCACATTTTCTGCTTTAAATTATTTTTGTAAATTTAAGGAAATATTCTGTAAAAAGGAGCTCATTTAATCATACTTAAAAGCCTTCATATAATTAATAATAATATATATATATAGCCTAACCTACTGATGTGCTCTACACCTAAGGTACTGGCCAACTAAATTGGTGTGATCATAGTTTCAGCTTTTTGAGAAGGGCAGTTCCCCCCCAAAAAAACATCAGTAATCGCTAACCAGAAATCATAAGAATAGCAAAGATCGTGCAATGTATCTTCATCCCAAAATGCAATGCACAGCCAAGCACCTCAAGCGTTCAAGTGGATGCTTTTTACAGAACATTTCCTATATTTTACTAAAGTAAATGTACTACATTTACTAAAATATTTGCTTTAAATACAATGCTAATTAATTTAATTGCAAATTACAATTTATTTATGAAAGCTGATATGTGGGTGTGTATATGGTATATACACTTCCGTTCTAAGTTTGGGGTCGGTAAGATTTTTTTGTTTGTTTTTTAAAAGAAGTCTCATGCTCACCAAAGCTGCATTTAAAATACAGTAAAACTGTCATATTTTTTATTGAGGGCGTAGGTTTGAATTTGATATTGGTGGAGACATATAACATTACAGCATAGCATATACCATAACATATAACATACAGTAACATATAGCATAATATTACAACATATAGCATAACATATAGCATTAAATATAACATAGCATAACCTAACATAACATAGTTAGTTAAAAAGGGCACACTTTATCATTCAACTGAACTGTGCTTGTAGGCTATGTTTCAAACGTTTACCTTACTCCATTCATGCACTAAATGCACGTCCTTGAAGAAGCACATTCAGTTTTCTAACGTTTTTACTTTGACTTCTTGGGTAATGTCAATGCTATGACCCATTTTAGATGCATATATATCTAGCGTCCCTACTGAATTCGACGCCCTTGCAACATGCATTGATGAATCATTCACAATAAGACCTGGAATGTGTGTTTAGAATGTAAACTGGTTCAATTTTGGTTTAATGTTAATCGTATGCTAGAGAGAAAATGAGTCTCTAAATACAGGTTGTGTGTACCAGAGGGCTACGTCTGAATGTCATCTTCAGATCAGTCACAAAAATGTTCATCATCAACCCCACCTGGGACCAATGGGTCTTATCATCACCATGGAGATAGATGGATGTGTGGGTGGTCTGATCAGTTTAGTCCTGAACAGCTGAAGACACAAACAGGTGGTTTTTTTAACATCCTGCATTTCTGGAGGAACTGTGCCTGACACTGCACTTACAGCCTGTTCCAGCTCTAAATGATGCCTGAAATCTCACAGAAATAGAATCATACATAATTAGATCTTCTAGGACCGCTAAAAATATGGATCTTGTGGTTTGGAATCCTGCCTCCTTCAGAAAACCACATCAAAACCACACCTTGTTTACAATCACAAACATGCTTTCCAGGATCATTTTGTACAAGGAGATGTGCTTGTCCGCCCAAAGAAGGCTTTATCCAGTTTTAAACCATTGGTGAAAGCACCGGTAAGTAATATATCGAATAAGATCTCTATAATTACTCGGTTGTTTGTTCCTAGACAGCAATGAGATTAAATGGAGAGCAAAACATGTTTATTATTAATACCAGAGTTTTGGGATTTTCTCCAATTATCTCATGTTTCAGATGAGATCTTAACAATGTCTCAAACTAAAAGTTTTCAATCAAAAATCAGGTTTCAGTGTGAACTCATTTTTTCATCAAATTACTCATCAAATTCTCATCCATGACATACCCATCATTCAATTTATGGTAACCCTTTACAGTAAGGTTCATGAGTTAACATTAGTTAACTACCTTAGTTAATGTGAACTAAGAATGAACAATACAATACTTCATCTTATTTAATATTCATTTCAACATTTACTAATACGTTAATAAAATGAAAGGTTGTATTTGTTAACATTAGTTAATACACTGTGAACTAACATGAACAAACAATGAACAGCTGTATTTGTATTAACTAATACAAGTTTAGGTATTGGGTAGCATTAAGGGATGTAGAATATGGTCATGCAGAATAAGGCATCAATGTGGGCTTTATTAGTACTAATCATATCATAATATACATGCTAATAAACAACTAGTTAATAGTGAGAATTGGACCCTAAACTAAAGTGTTACCACAAATTAAAACAAATGAATCAAGTTTATTGGCAAATATTATACCTACTTGTATATTTTCATGCTTTTTTGGTCTTTTTTTGTAGCTTGACGGCTTTGGTCCCCATTCACTTGTATGAAAGAGAGCAGGACAGACATTCTGCTAAACGTCTCCTCTGTTTTGAAAGAAAGTCTCACATGAAGGTGAGTAAATTATGACAGATGATATCAATTTTTTGGGAGAACTGTCCCTTTAAATTAGATATAGTCCAGTAGAATGAATGTTTATTCAGTGAATTTTATAGTTAAATTTAGTGTGTGGATAAATCTCTTCTTTTATTGTTTGATATTCAGTCTTTCTCAGACTGCATGACAAAGACCCAGTCCTAATCAAATTTGGGATCTTCTCCAAATGACTGAAGTGACCCATGAGTCTAATTTTGGAAATCCTGACATTATCAGGCAGGCTGAATCCATCAGCGCTCATGGGTAATATGTAGTTGGTGAAATGAGTGTCACCTATAACGCCTCGCCAGGTTCTTTGTTCAAGTGAATTTCCATTTCACCTCTTGTAGATGATAATAAGTACCAGTACGAATGGAGATATGCATTTTCTGCTCATCGGCCAAGCTGAGGGCGGCTGCTCCATCGGGAAATAACCCAACGTCGCTCCCAGTGGTAGTAGAGTTTTCAATTTCCCCAGCTTATAGAGATGTATTGGCCAATGAGTGCTCCTTCGTTCCCCTGTTGAGCCTCTGCCAGACTCTAATGTGGACTCTCCTTCAAACTGTCACGCTTATACCTGCGTGATAGCAGTGAAACTAATGATTGTATTAGCATAAGTGCTGGTGTAGGAGGTCAGCAGTTACCATGTAAAGACGTCGCATGCATGCGGCTCAATGAAGAGAACGCTATGCTAATGTAGACAAATATGTGCCCGGCGCTTGTCAGGATCCCGTTTATCACAATATGTGCCATTATGGATCACTGAGAGAAACATTCCATATGCTTTCTCTGTTTGGTGCCCAGCTTGCAAAAAAAGTTAATTTTAGACTTTGCTACACACGATAAATCTTTGTTATTGTAGCCGAAATGTGAGGCATCAGACTCAAATTGGATTTGTGGGGAAATGGAGGGTTTGATGAAACCATGATAATTCCCGCATTGATCGTCTCACTGTCAGTTATAATCCAATTAAAACAGATCGTCTGGATCTAACCTGGTCTCGCTGCTGCAGCGAGTGCGTCCGCAGTCCTCCTCCTCGGTCGTCCTTTCTCTGTAATTAAGGATTAAAGGAAAACTCTAATGAAGGAAAAAGGCTCAGAAGTAGCCTGCTGGACAAACAACCGCTCCGTATGTACAGAGCTCATTTCGAGTTCAGAACAGGAAAAATATGACACACAGAGAATATTCTACCTCAAGTGAAATTGGTCCTTGTTTTGTTGAAGAGTTGGAGAGCACAGAGATGCGTATCCCATTTGGGAAGTTGACAGACACATTTCTTAATGTGTACTTCAGATGCACATTGTACTCTAAACACACCGCTGGGATAGTGTTGCGTGATATACTAGCACTAGAAATATATTGTGAGACCCTGCTGTTAAAAAACGGTACGATTCCTAATTTTAGTAGAACCGATACTTCAAGAATGACAGCGTTTTAATGAGAGCCGTATTTCCTGTTGCGTTGTGTGCACTCTTCTGGTTCCACTACCCTGCGTTTTGTACTCTCATTTTAGCTAGCGTGTTTCTGCGTAGCACAGCACTGCTTTAAGATATTATTGACACATTTGAGCAATAAAGAAACATGCATGAATGAGAAATTGGGAAATGCTTGATGTCAAAGAGTTAACCGCAATAAGCCGCAAAATATAACTCAAAGTGATCCTACTATGTACTAACTTTTAAATTAATCATTTGATACAATGCTCTTATTGTGTGCATACATGTTTTTTATATTATACTTGCATGTAATACCTGCATATAATTACATCTACTGTATAATTACACTGTTGAGCTTTCTCTTACACCTTAATCCACACTTAAACATACCCATACTGTACCACCAAACCTGTCGCTGACCTTACCCATATCTCACCTCAATAGCAGCAAAAATGTTTTGTAATACAACATGAACACAATACATTTTTATGTAAGTACATAGTAGTTAAGGACACCTGTGAAATAACCCCCTAAATGACAGGTTATCGAATGTGATTGATAACATAATTATTCTACATGATGCTCATGCCCTCAATTAGACGTCAAATGAGTGTGATTAATTTTGTCAAGCCATCCCATTTCACCATTGAAACCACTGAAGTTTGAGGCGGTTTAGGGCAGTAATAACTTTAATTTGGCTTTATCATTTTATCAATGTTGCAAACATCTCTATCTATTCTTGTTTAAATAATAAATAAAACAAAGAATTCCCATGTTCTGTCATCTATTATTCAATCACTTTTCCTGTTGTTTTAGGTTTTTGCCATGGTATCGGTTCAGTAGGGTTCATTCAGGTGATGTATAGAAGACTTTTTTTTTTTTTAATTGTGACAGCTAGGATTCAAACGCAGGATTTTCTGTTTTCTACACATGCACTTTAAAAGTTGGCAACTTCAAAAGGTTTTCGGAACGCTCCCCATTGGTCAGCCAAACAGACAGTCCCGCCCCAAACTCGTGCCATTGGTTGCACAACTCAAAATGTGTTTATTTAAAAAATGTTTGCATTTTGAGTTCTGCATTTATATTTTTTTCCCCTTAGTTTTGCTCAGAATGTGTGCACGTTGGACATTCAAAACATTCAAAAATTATGCACATGAACTTAAACCCATCTGCATATTTAAGTGCTCATGCCACTATATTGAATTAAAACTATATAGCTATGCATTATTTTGTGAACAGCATTCTGTAAGTTATTTAAATAATGAATATGGGTAAATGAACATGCATACTGCTAATGGAATATGCATTTGAACACTTTCCAGAAATTAATTACTTACCATGATGAGGGTTTTTATATTACACCATAAAGAATCATCATCGCAAATGAGCCAATAATGCAACTGTGTGTGTGTGTGTGCACGCAAGTGCACATCAGATGATGGGTATCAGGGCAGATTAAATGTCTTCATGCTTCGTTTACTTTCATTACCCTGACAGTAAAGTTCAACAAACCAGGGAACTTGAATGAGGCGGTGATCGCTGAAACCTTAGCCCATTGCTGGCTGATCAAAACTTTCATTTATTTCAGCCCACTCAATGCAGAGTTATGCCATTAGAAACACATTTCAATTTATTTAAAATCTATTAGAAAAATTCCTTGTGCCCTAATTACTACATTTATCACAGTCAGACTTTCGGAAATGTGGTCAAAAAAAAAAAAAAAAAAAAAAATTGTGAAAGTTAATTGTGTTCAGAGCAGTACCATTTCTTTTTCCAGAAGAAAATATGAGAGGTGTTTGCCAATGACCACGATGCTAAGGTTTTTTGTATGGTTGCTAAGGCGTTGCTATGTGGTCAATAGGTGCTATGTGTTGCAAATTCAAATAATTCACCCACAAGTCTCCATGATTTTTCCTTCAATGCAAGATCTTTTTGCTAGTTTGATCATCTACCAGTCAAAAACTTGGAAAATAATAATAATAGATAATAATCAACAAGCAAAAGTGATCAGCAACTTTTGATTTGCTAAAGGTGTATTTGGGGGGGAAATAATCAAGAATTCAGAATATGCATTAATCACTGCTAACCAAATTCCTCCAGCCGTCCAGGATTTAAGTAGTTTTCCCATGTTTGTCGCTTTACACAATTCAAGTTAATTGTCATTGGTGCTCTCGTGCCCTGCGATGGACTACAGGGAGACTTGCGCTACACGGTTTTCGTGTGTGGAGCCGCAGTCTAATTGCATTTGGACAAGAACAAAGCAACTTCCTTAACACACCCTCAAGCAGATGGAAGCAGGATAGAGCGTACAGTAATTAACAAATCTGATGGAGGACAGTTAGCGAATAGCGTTCATTATGCTGCAATTTTCTGTTCCTTTTAAATAAAAGCGCCCAATTCTCCCAAGCATTTGGATTTAATTGCAATTAATTAAATTCTCAGTGAATCCCGCACATTAGCTGGAAAATGATGTCAGTTCACAGTAATTCAGTGTTTTGTGTGTAATTCCACACAGAAGTTTTTTTTCTTCTAAAAGTCAGAAGTCAAATCGCACTCAATGCCCAACGAAAGTCCAATTCTTAGGCTCGTGTAGAATCTGTGCACTTTTTTCAGATGTTATATTGATTTTTGGGGAAACCTGCTGAAATTGGATGCATGATCAAATTAGCTAAATATGCACAACTTGGTGTGAGAAATTATGCAAAGTTCTTCACTGAGTGCACTTATGGTGCACAATCATATGGAAAACTTTTATGGTGTTTTTATAAAGCAATTTTGACTTTTTTTAACTTTTTTATTTTTTTAGGTTGACAGCCACTGCTCACTTTATGCTTCATAAATGAATGAAAGAGCAGCGTGGACATTCTTCAGAACGTCTCCTTTCGTGTTTCACAGAAAAAAGAAAGCCGGTAACACTTTACTTAAAGCCTGTATGTATAAAGGTATTCATAATGTATGGTATAATGCATTATATCTTTTCATAAGTAATTATAACCAAAGTTAAAATGCATTATAATATTCACAGATCCATTGTTACATCTGAAATTGGTTGTTTGTTGTGGTCTAATGCATTATACTTTCTAAAAGTGTATTATAACTATGGTTAATTATTAATGAGACCATACAATGCATTATTAGGTGCGTTACAAGGCATAATTAATGCATTAAAAATACGTTTATAATGCATTATCCATAAAGGCTTTAAGTAAAGTGTTACCAGATAGTCATAAAGGTTTGGAACAATGTGAGGGTGAGTAAATAATGAGAGAAATTTAAAGGGATAGTTCACCCAAAAATGAAAATTCTGTCATCATTTACTCTCCCTCAAGTTGTTCCAAACCTGTATGACTTTCTTTCTTCTCCTGAACACAAAAGAAGATATTTTGAAGAAAGTCGGTAACCAAACGACTGATGGACCCCATTGACTTCCATAGTAGGAAAAAAAAATACTATGGAAGTCAATGGGGACCAGCAACTGTTTAATTACCAACCTTCTTTAAAATATCTTCTTTTGTGTTCAGGAGAAGAAAGAAAGTCATACAGGTTTGGAACAACTTGAGGGAGAGTAAATGATGACAGAATTTTCATTTTTGGGTGAACTATCCCTTTAATGTAAAGTTTGAATCTGACTTCTGAAACTTTTTGAATCCTCAGCTGTGGCATTATGGGATAGCAAAGTGTCGACGCTTTAAAGTATCAGTGGATGCAGATGGTCATCAAGGTATTGTTCACCTATTACTTTTATTTACGAATGTTTAGTATTTGTTCATTCTACTCATGAAATGCTGCTTTTTGCTTACTGTGTAGCAGGGAAGTATGCAAATTCATATTGGAGTTGCATTTAAATCCTCAAAACCTTTTTTTTACTTTGAGCTCAGTGTTTAAACACTGGCAGAACTACATATGACTAACCAGGCTTTTTCATGTGCTGCTTCTGATTCACATTTAGCTAAATTATGGAAAGTAAGATCCATATTCATTAGGAGCAAAAATGAAAGTGGGATAATGTGGCTCATTCGGACTGAACGCTTGGGGCATTTATTATGTACTGTTTGTACTCCTCTCAGCATGGCTTCTGCCTACAATAATGGACTTCTAACCTGCCCATAGGGAAATATTTGTATTCCACTATCAGTGTATGAAAATATGAAGTAAAAGTAAATCAAACTATTTTCAAAGTAAAATAAAAGCACTGTAGGGAGTCTTGAGTTCTGCGCTCTCATTCAAATCTCCAGTTTAACCACATTCGCTCCATTGCATCCTCCGCAGGGACACTGAATGTGACGTCGGTCCAATGGCTTTTTGAAAACACGCCGGACCACCAGCATGCTGAATTCATTTACAACTACTTTAAAACCCGCGGCTCTTCAGTATCTTCAGAATAACACGAGTTGGGTTGAGTTGTTTTTCCTGAAGTCATCTGATTCTCAGCAGGGAAAGGAAGCGCACCGACTGTGGAAGGACGTGCCATATTTCCTTTCATACAAAAGCCATTGACTCGTGCATGAAGACAAGACATTAACAGTCGTTCAATATTATTCATGTTTACTTCAACATAAAGTCTTTATATGGGTAGCTGATACACACACACACACATATATATATATATATATATATATATATATATATATATATATATATATATATATAAACAAACTAGCATTATATTACATGTATCAGCTACCCATATAAAGACTTTATTTTGTATGTATATATAAAATACTTTTATTTATATATATATATATATATATATATATATATATATATATATATATATATATATATATAGTCAGGATAAAAAACACAACTTTGTCATGACCTTCAGCTACCCATCATCCATTGCTCCTTTCTTCTTTAGTCCTGATTCATTTGAAATCTTTATCAACTGCAAAGCTTGCAGCCTTCACACGCTCTATAAAGCCATCAACTCTCAAATCTCAGCTCAATCTGGCTTTAACGTCTACGTTCATTCACTGTGAAGAAGATGTCTCCGTGTCCCGGCTCGGCTAAACTGTGACATGGAGATCAGGATTAACAGGCAATTTCTAACACGGAGCTTGCGAGATATGCGGTGCACTCATGCAGCTAATAGCAAATTATAACTGTTTAGACTAGAATTTAAATGACCTTTGATCTTTGCTTAAAGTCACCATGAAATCAAAATGGATAAAAACCATGTGTCCTCGTAATTTTTAGTAAAAAATAACTTCCCTTCCCTCTTGCAGCGACGTCTGTTCTCTGATGAAGTGTTTACTGGCGCGAGGGCGGGGCAACCTGTCACTCACATGTGATCCACCAATAGAAAACCACAACCATCCAATCAATTCCCCACAGACAAAATCAAGTCCCATTTTTTTTTCTTGTTCGAGAAGCCGTTTCACTCAGATTTACGTCACAATAGGGAAGAAAAGAAGATCGCAACTTCCTACTTTTGAGTCATGAAGATGTGATTAGAAGAGTGATGCAAAAATTAATGTTCAGAATGCAAAAGAAAATGTTGCTAATAAGTACTGTAATGATAATTTACATAGAAATATTTAAGAGCCAGTCTGTTTATTTCCATTACATTCATAAGAAGTGTAGGGAATATTAATGCAAGTTGCTGCTACACTCAAAACATTTTTTACGTTTTTCTTTTTTTTTCAAGATTTACGCATTTCAATTAATAGTAAAATTCCATCAAATTGAATTGAATAATCCTTACATAATAATAAAAAAAACTAAAGCTTAATAAAACATTTAGTAAAATTCTTCATGGAACAAGGGAATGGACCATTTAGTTCGTGATTTCGTATTCATAAAAAAAAAAAAAAAATTTAATTTAAGTTTAAGATTTATATACAAAATATTTTATTTTTTCTCATTTAAAATTCTTAATTCATAATATGAATAATATGTAAGGATTACGTAAATCTTGAAAAAATGCATCATTTTTTTTGGTGCAAAATGCTGCTAAAATGCATTGAATTTTTATTTTTTTTGGTGCTTTCTTTTTAGTCTTCGTAACAAGAAAATAAGTCTTCATAACAAAATCATCAGTCTCCTCAAAAGCTGCACAATTTGATGTATCATTCATGTCCGTATCACAAATGATGCAGAAAGACGTAAATGCCAAAGTTGAATAAACTAAAGGTTTTG
Source organism: Squalius cephalus (assembly GCF_949319135.1). Lineage (NCBI taxonomy): Eukaryota > Metazoa > Chordata > Actinopteri > Cypriniformes > Leuciscidae > Squalius > Squalius cephalus. The sequence goes on from NC_137146.1 coordinate 6,001,738, forward strand.
TTCAATCTGTTCATTTCTAAGCACGTGCAATAGTGACGACTGCCTTAGCAACACCACAGAACGATTAACTGTGTGAAATATTCTGTTTTCTGCATTGAAATCAGAGAAACTGAAATTACAGAGATTGTATGCCATCTGAACCTGGTCCAAATGAAGAAAAGTAAAGCTGAGGATCTTCAGAGACTTTAGCGGAGAGTCGCTTTGATGCCGTCAGTTCTGAGAACTGGAGTCTCAGCCGACCGTAGGAAAGTAGTGAAAATAACTAAAATAGTTGAGCAGAGATCCTTTTCAATTTGCTGCAACTTTGTTTTGCTAGTTGAAAATCTATGACACAGCTGGAGTTTGATCCACGGAATGATTTGATTTTCACCCATCGAAACTTTGAGATCAGATTGGCTTTCAACATTTGACTTGTCTTCTCCTTAAAAACATCAAGTCTGGAAATCAAGAACTTCTTTATTCATGAGCAGAAGATTGGATATGTGCAGGAAGGGAAGGAACCAATTTGTTTCAAGTGCTCTTACAACCCGTGGAGGTTATTAGATGTATCTGCTTCAGAGTTATATTTAGAGCTTCTGGATGCGTCCTCATCCTTTCAAAAGGCGGCATTGTTTCCTGGCGTCGCGTGGTGAGATTATAATATGATTTTGACAGCAGAGAAATAGTTTGACAGCTGGCTGAAAGGATGTGTCTTGTGTTCTCGACGCCTGTCAGATGGAAGGTAAACAAGCCACTATTAAAGAGGTCATGTTTATGCATGCTTGTTTCACGATATCCGCGTAGCCTGCCCGTGATGCCAATGCATCTAGACGTCAATATTCCTTTCTTTACCTTGTGGTTTGATGGATATTATGTTTGATTTAAACAGTAGCATGCACTTGATACAAAATGTAACTTTGAATTACAGTCATTTTACCTCCTTTGCATTCTCACACACATCTTTCTTAAAACAGGATCTCCTGGTCGGACCCAGTCTCTTGGACAGGACAAAGCAGGCGTACATCAGTTGCCCTAGACGGGTAAGATGAGTCAGTCGAGCCCCTAAAGCGTCAGCAGCTCTCCAGCCTGTTGTTTAACATTAATGATGTTTAAATTGCAAGTGTTTGAGCATCACAGTTTCTTTTCTATTTCCCTGTTAGGCGTCATTTAAGCATGATTATTGCATGATTAACATTATGCAAACTAGTGAAGACTTTTTAAAAGTGAAATGTTAAAAAATAAAATAAAATCATTAAAAATAATTAAAATAATTACAAATTATAAAATAACATAAAATAATATTTTTACATGTTTTTGAAAGAAACCTATAATTTGTAAAAATATACAGTAAAAACAGAAATATTGTGAAATAGTATTACAATATAAAATAACTTTTCTGTTTTATATATATAAAAAAAGTTTTTAGAGTCACATGATCCTTCAGAAATCATTCTAATATGCTGATTTGAAACCGTGATACAGCTTTCAGGATATTTTTTTTTTGATGAATACAAACATTCTATAGAACAGCATTTATTTGAATCTTTTGTAACATTATAAATATCTTTGTCACTTTTAATCAATTTAATGCATCCTTGCTGAATAAACATATTTCGTTTAGATACTGTATGAGCTATTTAAATAGCCAAACATATGGGTTAAGATGTGATAGAAGAAAGCAATTTATTTTTTTAATGATGCATTCACCTTTTAAGCAGCAACACTACAGACTCTTTGAGTCTAACTTTAAGTTTGGAGTTTATCTTCTAAACTAAAACTTTAGGTATTTGTTCAGCATTTAAGCAGGTCTACAAATCACTAGATAAAAGTGTAATATCCAGCAAAAAACTACAGAACTGTTATAGAGATTAAATTCAAATTAAATGTGCGCTGACAACTAAGTCAAAATTAAGAAATGTAGTGCACTGCTTTGAATGGAGGATTGTCTGATTAGGAATAATTATTTGAACATCAAATGCCACCTTCAAAGAGACTTTATTTCTAAATGAGGGAAAAAAGAGGAGAAACTTTCATATTTATCTGCCCTTTGAAGCTAACGATAAAGGTTTTTGCATTTAATCCCTCATTTTTATGGCTGTCTGCTCGTAGGTGCGGAATGAAAGAGAATGGATGATTTTGTGCTGCTACTCTTCAAATGGTGGGTCTTTCTTTTCCTGACAAAAAGTGAAACCAATTAAAATCAACTCATTCTGCTGTCGCCCATGTCCATGATATACTCAAACTTCAGCCAGTCAGGAATTAAATTATGTGCATGTTTGTTTCGTTGGCACAATTAAAAATGAGCATGTTCGCAGTGTGACTGCAAGATACAAAACATCATGAAGTTATTTGCGCTGTGATGTGGAGTTTTTCTTTTAAGTAACACAAAAAAAAAAAAGTCAAATTCCCATCGCCTACAAGAGATGCAACAGAATTCTTGATGTCTTCTGAGCTATGCAAACATCCTCCTGTGAATGCCAGCTAATGATGGAGAGCGGCAGTAAAGTGAGTGGATAAAACACTCTTGAATATGTGCAGTTACAGTTGATCTGCTATTTTGTTTTTATTGGCATTTCAGAGTTCAGTAGCAATAGGTTTGTATTATTCGGCACTCAAAAACACAATGTGATTCATGGTTAAAAAGAAAATCTAGATGAGTTTGAACTTAATTACCTGCTTCAGTTCACCTTTTTTTGCTAAGCTCCGCCCCTTTTGGTTACTATTACTCACAAGCTGAGTTTCCATTACATATTTGCGCAAAACTTTTGCGATATTTTCTAAATGCCGATAAAAAACTATTTTGAAATTACGGCGTTTCCATTAACCGATGTTATGCGACTAAAATGTTTTTTTTTTCTCACGCGATAAGTCATTCCAAAAATCACGCCGATGGATGTTGGTATAGGTTTATGTTGGCCTATATCCCTGTCAGCGCACTTGCCGTTACTTTTAATGGAAGGAGTCGTAGGCGTGTTATCCAAGCATTAATGGCAAGGAAAGACCCTTATACTGTGAGCGGCACATATGAGGAGTTTCTCCCTCATTTCTGCTTCAAGTTCTTGATACATTGTGGCATTTCTTTGTTTAGAATCCAGTATTCCTATAATACTTTTGTCTTTTATGAGTTAAATAAAGAACTCTGTCTCATATTCTGTCCATAGCCTACATACCGCGTCATCTACGTCAGGTGACCTGTAAATGCGCAAAAACTGTTTCCATTGCAGTTTTGCGAAATATTCCTTTTTCGAATTGCCTGAAAAACCACCTCATGCGAGCGTAAAAGCGTTTTTGCGATATATGAGAGTTTTTGCTAAATTGACGTGTTTCCATTGGGCATATTTTCAATTCGCAATTTCAATTTGCGCAATTTGAAGGGTAATGGAAACACGGGTGCAGACAAAACGCCCCATTAGAATAAACTGGAGATTTTCAGGAACAGTTTGATAACAGTTTTATTAATATTGAATTTTGTCCTTTCTTTTAAATTAAGCAGTATTATGGATGGATGGATGGATGGATGGATGGATGGATAGATAGATTTTTGTGTTCCTTGTTCTAAATAACAGCTTTGGTGGCACATCTTTGCATCGAAATGATATATATATGAAACAATCAACACCTTGTGTTTACAGAAGCCTGCAAAAAAGATCATTTATTAGTCTATATTTAGCTTCCCTCTCTTGTGGCATATGAATATGAAATTCAATTCACACAGATGCCACTGAACTGGTATGAATAATAAAAACAGTTAATCTTTTCTTTAATTAAATGTCTCTCTCAAGCCTCATTGCAGTATGGGAAAAGACCCACTGGTGTATAAAACAAACCTAATTAATTCCGATTCTTTCTCAACGGCAAGTTTGTTTACTTGCGCAGTGTCTATCATTTTGAGTGAATGAGTGTCTTCGGGTCACAAAAAAAAGAAAAACAAAATGAAATTTGGGGCTGTGAACAAGGAGACATTTCTGTGTAAAAGTCCATTGTGTGATATTCAGGAAAGAAATTAAATGTATTTTCCCCTTAATTAATGTGTTCAATGTATGCTTCATGAAAGAGATGTTTAATTAAATCATGTTTCAAGGATGTTAAGAGATAGATGTTCCTAATTGGTCTCTCTGAAATGCGGGTAAGCGTACAACATTCTGCTACTGTGTAAATCGGTTTAGAAGAACAAGGAGAATAATATTGTGAAAACTTGCAGCTGTCTGCTCAGTAAAGCTGGTCTTAAGGACCGAGCGCTATATGCTTTCTTTGAATCCCACTGGGAGTTTCCGAGTGAACACGCTTGACAATGCAGTTGAAACAATTAATTAGTGAAAATCCAAGTCTGTGCCGCATGTGTCATGCTTTGCCGAATTAATTAGTATGTATGCTTTCAATATGCTCACAGTCTCCATGGGCTTGTACAGTGTTTCTCAGGTCACCTGCTAAACTGCAATAAAACCTGTAAGATAAAAATCTCCAACATCCAAAAATATAATTTGCTTTTTTTCTCTTTCCTTCCAGTATCAGATATGGTCCAAGATCCCCCCTGAGACGACAGCTTAATTTTTCAGCGTAGCCTGATTACCATCTCCTTCACTCACGGTGTGTTACACTAAATGAACTGAGACTGCAATTAAAAAATCTGTTTAAATTTTCTTCACTAATGATCGTATGCTAGTTATGCCACTCATTGTATGCGACTGGGCTTATATTTATGAACACATAGCATTAAACTAAATTAGCCCCCCAAAAATCATTTATTTATTTACGCATCCTGACGATACTCATGTTGTTGGACTTTTTTTCATCTGTGGAACACAAAATTACATTTTCTAAAAA
>NC_137146.1:6009040-6089040 GCF_949319135.1 Squalius cephalus
AGAAAGTGAGCGATTAAGTGTATGTGAATTACCTCCGTCTGTGTGTGTCTCAACAGTGTTCGACAGCAGCGTCTCTACTAATAGCGAAACTGTAAGTTTAGCTACTGTTCCTCGCTAGTGAGAAATTCATGTAGCTTTCAAGTTGTTAAACTATTTTACTGATAAAATCATCAGAGCAGCGCTGACAACACGTTTCTGTGCGAGTGTGTGTCCATACTGTATGTGTGCGCGTTTTAGTGCGAGAGAGAGCGGGAAAAAACAGTATGTGCTTTCCATACATAATAATACGTAATTTTGTAGCAAAAACGGACATAATTTGTTGTTTTTATCCTATTGTTTACTATATTTATTTGCTTGGTCGGTGTCATTGTGGGTTTTGGTTCTTTTGCTGTTGTAGTCTGTAAGGACTAACTGAAATCATTTGGCGAAGTGATATGGAACAGTAATGCGGTCAAGACCTTGTTTAGCTGTGCGTTTCCCTTAAAATAATTGCACACCTTAGAACCTTCGTCAACCAATCAGATTCAAGCATTCAACTGCCCCCGTAGTCTAAAACCGTTTAATGCACAAGTAGTTCCAAGTCAGTTGAATCACCGTTCTATATTAATGCGCTGTTTTCATTGAAGTGCACACACACGTCACTCCCACACTGAAAACGCAGATTGTGATGCACACACAGAAACATTCAGGAGCACAGAAACTTGTCATCAATGCTGCCCCGCGACTTTTAGTAATAAAATTGCTCTTTTCATGAAGTAATTAAATTCTCAGCTTCGTTGTTAATGGAGAGAGAGGCACTGAGACACAGGTACTCATCTCTCTCTCTCTCTGTCTGGGTTATGAATTCAAATAAATGCTATAATTTACTCATTCAAATAAATGCAATCTTACCGCACTACTTTATCTCCGTGTCTGATTCAAAGCAGGCAGAATGCTAGATCTAACGAGCCGTAACTGACGAAAATAACCGTTAATTTTACCCTTCCGGTGAAATGTTGTGCTGCAAACATCAATAACAGCTTTCAGGTGTCAATGCTGACAAATGAGCGTGGTATAAGTGGGATAATCCATGACTAGCTGTGCATTAAACGATTTTAATGCACAACGTGGAGGCAAAGAACCGCACGTCACGAAGCGGAGGATTATCCCTTACATACTGTATATAGCTTCGATTACACTGAAAATGTAATCCTCTGCCCACCCTCATCACATTCCGAACTCATTCGAATTTTATCCTATTTATTAGACACAAAATAAAGCTATATCTTGTCTGGATTTGAACTCTTGTTCCTTTGCATGCTTAATGAAAACTCTAGCAATAGACGAACATGTCTTGCTCCCATAAAGAATGGATACGTTTGTGAGAGTGTTTTATTTATTTAAAAAATGTTTTGGTTGTGTTTTATCTCACTTAAGTGAGCGAGGACCGAATAACCCAAGGCTGAATGAGTTTCAAGACCACCCTAACCCTTTGAAATGTTTAATAACCATATTAATGAAATACATCTTTATCACACAGGTCAGGACGAACCCTCCACCCTCCTACATCCGAGGAAGAGAGTCGTGTGAAGGCTGAAACCTTATTTAAAATAAATGACTGAAAAGCAAAGTCAGACGTCCTCCGTTTTCCACTGTGAGTGAGCTCTGAGGATACGAGTGGCTCATTGCGTCAATCAAGGGCACCAATTTTTGTCCGATTTTCATTTGATGGAATATATGAATATAATCATCTCCCTGAGAGTCTTTCTTACTTGTATAAACAGAACACTTTGTGACCACAGTTGACTGACAGTAGCTATGAACCTTGTTTGATCAGTTAGTTCAGGATGAAGGCTCTTTAGTAATGGTTAACATGTTTGAGTACAGAAAAAAAGACTGAATGAAACTTCATGGCATGCTACTATGGCAACCAAAAGCTCGCAACAACGACAGAATGCATAGAGAGAAGAGCACTTTAAACGGCAGAAGGGCACTTCTGATGTCACCGGGAAGTAATAAAGTGGTTACTGTAATGAACTCCAGAGGGAAGGTTGAACTGAGAGAATAAACCCATAAATACTTAATACCTTACATAGCATTTGGCATTTAACCGAATCTCTTCTTTTTAAAGTGTGCGCATGGAACGGGTTCTGAAGCTCAGCAAAGCTAAAAGCCCCTAAATGAGGATATTAAAACTTGGTGGAACAATATTGTGTAGCCACGCCCAATTAATCTCCACTTTGTTTCAGTTGGACCAATTTCATGCTCCTCTGATCAGACAAAACACTAGCAGACCTGCCACTTTACCAGCCGCTGAGAACCCCGACCAGGCATGCGTGATTAGTGGGGCTGCACTTCCAAGAGTGGATGTTTTACTTCCTTCTGATCTGCGCTGTGCGCCATATGTTTGAGAACAACTGGAGCAACGACGCTGGAAAGAGGAGTCCAGGTTGTGAGGCCAGAGAAGATTCCAGAACACACAGCCACTATGCAAATGATAAAGGTATTTTTGCAAAAAGCATTTATCAGGAGGAAGAAAATAACCAAAAATGATTTGTAAGAACAGATCTTGCTGATGCTTTTAATATAGTTCAATTGGGGTAAATGTCAACGCACAGTTCAAAAGTTTGAATTTTCTTCAATTATAGCACCCCCTAGCATTGGAAATTGGTGAAATTTGGCATGCATCATAAGAATGTCCTATTGTTCATGTGTACCAAATTTTAAGAGGTTTGGACTTTTCACTCTTAAGATACATGTCAATTAGTTATGATGGAACACACCTATAAATACATCTTTCTGATCAAATCTGCTAAACCAGGGCTTCTCAAAAGTTGATAATAAGTGAGTTGATAATTAGGCTAATAATTAAATCATAAAAATGAAAATGGCAATAAATCATTTTAAAATACAATGTAAAAATTTAATTTTAATATGAATTTTCCATTGAATTTATTCCATTGAATACATTTTTTAAAAAGTTATCGCGAGTATATGAAATCACAATTGCATGATATAAAGTCAGAATTGTGAGATAAAAACTTTGCGACATTATATCTCACAAATCTGACTTTATTATACATGCAATTGCAAGTTTATATCTCGCAATTTTTTTTTTACAGTTTAATTTGCTTTATTTCATGGCGGATACAAGCTTCCTTAATTAACCGACATCATAAAACTGTGAATATGAGAATGTGTTGTTAAATTATTGAAATATTAACTTATTTAAATATTTATTTAAACTTAAGTAAATATTTTAGGTCAAAGGTGTTTGGCTGACGATAACTTTTGGGAATCCCTGTGCTAAACAATTTTGTCATATTATATAAAAATAGTGTGTATTCAGGATACATTAAATTCTTGCTGTTTAATTAACCAAGACAAAAGAGTTGTCCACTTTATTCTAAGAATGTTAAAAATGTCATTTTGATGCATAGTGGAAGTGACATTTGTTTCCACTGCGCATCAAGATATTCTTTTATGCATTGTCAGTGCATATTAATGAAACTAGAATAAAAAGTGTTAGGAGGGTTTATTTGATTTAAATCCACAGGGTTAATGCCCATAGTTAAAGAAACATGCATAAACAATAAGACACAAGAAAAAGAATATGAAGTGGCCTTGAAGGTATCAAGAAAACAAAGGTCATGATTCATGAAGTATCCTTCCTGTCTCTAATGACAGTCTCTTTTCCGGACTGCCACAGTGAAGGGCTATTATAACGACGTCTGAATGGGAACATTAGCTCGCAGATACAGCAATTAGCTTGATGATGGTGGACATAAAAGCCTTAGAGCGGAAAACGGCTTCACGACTCTCTGTTTTGGCAACCTGTCCTGCTTTTGTCATGTGGTTTCCATGGAAATGTTGTGATATGCATTCCGCCATTTGTTTACCTCAAGTCCTTACATCCAATTATTTCACTCATCAGAATGTGACATTCCGAGTTATTTTGAGAAATGCTGCGTGTTAGTGGCTGACTTCAATTAATCCAGGGCTCAGGAGTTGCTTTTCGCTCTGGTATTCTTTCGTCCTAATTAATTGGAAGCAGAATGAATTTGTACAATCATGGAATGGCACGGGGGCAATAAATTGGCATTCCGGAGAGTACCTGACGAGGGGGGTTGATGGGAAGGAGGAGGGGTTTCACTGCATGAGCAGCAGCGAGACGGGGAAAGAAAAGCGCTGATACAAGCTTTAGTTTACCTGCTTCAACAGCAGCAGTTGTTTTAAGCTCTATCAGCAGCATTTGTGCCATAATGTTGGCTATCAAAGACAATTCCTTTTCATTTGACTCTCACCTTTCTCAGGTTTTTTTTTTTATTGTAAAAAGCAAGAATGGTTTTAGTAAAAGACAAGAACTCAAATTAGGCTATATAGAAAAGCAATGTTTATAATTTGAGCTGTTGTCAATGTTTTTGTAATTACTTTTCTAGGTGGATGATCCTCTGGTTTTGTATTACCGACTTCATTTCTGTAAATTTGACTGTGTAACCGGGCCTACTCGACCCGCTCCGAGCGGGACTCGAATCGGGGTCTCCGGCGTGGGAGGCTGGCGTGCTAACAAGGACCACACTAAAGGTGATGATACACTGGGCAACTTTTTGAGCAATGTTGCTGGGAAATCTTGCCAAGCGATTGTTGCTTGGGCACTTTCCCATTGAAAATAGGCAATAAATATATATCTGGATAATTTAGATCAGTCGTGGGCCCTGTGTCTCATCTGGTTACTCGTTGACGGCAACATTGCCCAAAAAGTTGCTCTGTGTATCATCACCTTAAAGACAGTTGCTAACGGTTTTCTTGAGGTCAGGGGAGTGAGGTTTACACGCACAGCTCTAACTGGCCTATGTCCGTTAAACTCACCCCCCTAAACCTCATTCCCATCCAGGTCACGGCAAATGTAATCGGTCCTACTCGCCGCACTCCAAGCGGGACTTGAACCGGGGTCTCCGGCGTGGGAGGCGCACGCGCTTGCAAGGACGTTAAAGACTGCAGCCACTAGCGTGCCTCTTGAGGCCAGGGGAGTGAGGTAACATCTGTTACATTTCATCCATCCATCCATCTCCTATCCTATCCTATCCTATCCTATCCTATCCTATCCTATCCTATCCTATCCTATCCTCTAAACTGAGGAGTGGATTTGTGTGTGTGTGTGGTAAACATTACCTACATCACAAATGCTGTTGAAAGAATTTAACTTGAATCTGGAATTTTTCTTTAAATAGTACTGAATGAAAGTATCTTTTAGCTGTATTGTATGAAAAAACGTCTTCCTCTGTGCTCTGCTTGCGTTCGATGGGAGAATCATGTTGACACCAGCATGTTAAACAGCGTCCTTTTGAATTCAATAACCAAAGTGGAGGTGTTTCGCTAACAGGAAATCCCACTATCAGCCTTCATGTACATATGGGGATACATTTTAATGTATCATAATCCTTAATCCTGTCAGGTAAAGAGCACAAATCCCTTTAAATATGACAATGGCGATAAGAGCACAAAACATGTTTATAGCAGAATCACACATGCTGGATTGTTGGGCTGAGGGAGCTTTGGGAAGACAAGGCCAAATTCTGGAAGAAAACAAATGAAGTGCCATGCTGACGGACAAGTGTCCCAAGCGTCACGTTTGCTGTTTGCTAAGGGCAGAACCTTTGAAGAAGGAGAGAGGAGCTGGTGTGGGTAACTCAGCTGGAAGAAATGCTGGGACTTTGGTGCAGTTGTCTTTCATCTCTCAGAGCCAGCTGAGCTTTCTTTAGTAAAGGTTTGATTTTAACAAGGGCTGTTAGTGAGAGAGGGACCTTACCTTCCTAAACTCAACCTAGCAGCAAGAATCCAGCAGTGCGCAGCATATTGTAGTGGGTTAAAATTAATTTTATAAATTAAAGCTCTCACAGCAGGTGAACTTAACTGAAAGAGCTGACGCATTAGCACCAGTATGATGCATTGATGTCTGATCTAAAATTAAAATTAAAGATGGTTGCAGCTGAAAACTTTTGCTTCATTCATGCATATAAAGTACTGATAAAAAAAAGTTTTAAAGTCTATACTTTTAAATTGTTGGGTCAGATGCGCTTGCTCGAGTTCAAAATGTTTATATTTCAGTGTGCAGGAGGTGGCAAACCAGAGTTGTGTCGTGTGTGTGTGTGTGTGTGTGTGTGTATGTATGTGTGTGTGTGTGTGTGTCTTTGATGTAGTTAAAGCTTTCTTTAGGAATGAAATCACTGGCTCAAACCAACAGTGCTCCCAAGGCCAAGTTTATTTATTGATATAAGTTCAAAATGTTCAAGATTACAAGGCGAATCAGTTTTGGTCTTTTCACACATTAATGACTCAATCACTTTGAGATCACTTTTCAACAAATCATAGAATTTTGAAGAAAAATAGTCATATAAATGTGTGTGTGTGTATTACTTTTACACATATTAAAATATAATGTATTTAAAGGTGCTGTATGTAACTTTTTCACTCTACTAAAGCATAAAAATACCATATATACATGTATATGTGTATATATATATATATATATATATATATATATATATATGTATATATATATGTATATGTGTGTATATATATATATGTATATGTGTGTATGTATATATATATATATATATATATATATATATATATATATATATATATATATATATATATATATATATATATATATCTCAAATTATATTTTAGAATTTTTTATTTATATTATATGTAATGGATGCATTATGCATTATTCTATATATTTATATGCTTCTTTATACTAAACGTTTAGGAAGCTGAAGCTGATGAAAACAGTCCACCACCCACAACGTGTCTCAGTATACCAGCTCAATTAGTTTGACATGAGGCTGTTACTGTCTGAGCTCCATCGGGGCTGTTGGATGTGTAGAGTGTTTACCTCTTTCTAAATAGAATATGTGCTTATTTTACTGAACCCTAGAGACTGACTCTGCTCTCTCTCTGTTTTATTTCAGACAAATAATTTAATACTTCTGTAACCGTTCACATCTGATCTGGAAATATGTTGATCAAGATGAATCTGAGCTGCAAATTCTTATTGTTTGCAGAACTGGTGGGTGATGCTCAAATAAAACAACATCAGCCATGATGATCTTTAGAAGAACGTCTAGTATTTGGTTTCCTAATTGACACCATAATGCTCAGTCCAATTTGTTTTGGATAATGCCGGACCATGTGTGTGAGAAGACCGTGTGGAATTGTGCGGCCCCCTGATGTCTGGAGCCATCTGGCTGTGGCCGGTTCATCTCTCTCAGAGCGTACACAGTAATTACAGGGAACCGGCCCACCCGAGCATGACAAACTAACAGTGTTCACTCTCTACGACTCTTCCAGCACAATCCTCATCGCTTCATCTTTTTCTTTTTACTTTTTTTTCCCCTCTTGCAGTTTCTCTCTAGCTCCATGTGATAAATATTTATGGGATGAAATGCATGCTGGAATCGTTTATAGCCCACTGACATTGAGTGGAGAAATTTGCAAAGATACATGACTGAACTATCACCATAGAGAATCCCACCTGCCTCTCGCACCCTACTGAGAAAAAAACCCTCCCTCTTAAAGATAAACGTTCCAATTAGAGTCCAAAAGACCTTAAACGTTTTAAAACCATAACATTTTTTTTTCTTTAGAAAAGCGTCAATGTGTTGGTGGTTTAAAGGGATTGTTCAAAACAAATGAAAATGGCCAGCATTTTAAGGATTTAATTGTACTTCTGTGAAACAGAAAATGTGATGAATACCCAAGCTGCTGTTTTCCATACAATCAAAGTGGAAAGTGATTTTTTTTTTCTTCCTGCCTTTGTTTCCCTATGCGCAGTGCTTCACCCCAATATAGTCCCAAGTCAATATCTGCCTAGGAAATCGCCTAGTCTTAATCTGCATTGCTATTTGTACTCCTTGTGAATACGCAGACCACAAGAAGTAATTGTTTTTTTGTTTTGGATCACTTTTACTCACAACATGTTATCCAGCAACAAAGGATTCCATTCATTATGCTAAGCTAAGCTAGCAGCGGCGCTGCCAGACTAAGGCCCTGTCCCAAATGGCACACTTCATGTGCACTTTCGGTCTTGTGGACTTAAAATGGCTGCCGCGTGCGCGTGTCCGTTAAGTCCGTGAGACCGCACTGTGTCCCATTTGTCATTTTTAGATCTCAGAAGGGTGCTCGCGAGCGCCCCCATGCGGTCGATTTGCGCCCTTGATGCGTACTTTTGCCGAGCCCACGCTGATGCGGACTCTGCAAACTTCTTCCCGACAGTCAAAGCGGCATTACGTCACGAAAGTGCGGACTCAGAGGAAGACCGCAAGTGCTTAGGGTTCCATTTGGGACAGGGCCTAAGACAATGCATGCACTGAGACAAAAATGCGTTTGCCCACCATCTAAAAACGGTGAATAACCCCTATTTAAAAAAAACGGTGGCGTGTTCCTTTAAATGGAGAACAAGTTAAAGGATTAGTTCACCTGAAAAATGTAAATGTTCCCATAATATACTAACCCTCAAGCCATCATAGGTTTATATAACTTTCTTCTTTCAGCCAAACAAAATCAGAGTTATATAAAAAAAGATCTTGGCTCTTCCAAACTTTAAAATTGTAGTCAATAGAGTCTGAGTTTTTGAAGCTCCAAAAAGCTCATCCATCCTTCATAAAAGTAATCCATACGGCTCCAGTGGGTTAATAAATGCCTTTTGAAGTGAAGCGATGCATCAGAGGTCTCTCTTCCGCCCGAACTAAACTCGCGTACGGCCGTTACCTGAAGCCAATGATTATAGTTTATAAAGTTATAAATATGGATTTTTTTCTTACAAAAACGCATCGCTTCAGTTCAGAAGGCATTTATTAACCCCCTGCAGTCGTATGGATTACTTTTATGATGGATGGAGGCACTTTTTTGGGCTTCAAAATCTAAGGTACCATTCACTCCCATTATAAAGCTTGGAAGTGCCAGGATATTTTTTTATATAACTCCAACTGTGTTTAGCTGAAAGAAGACAAAAAAAAAGAAGAATTTTTAGGTGAGTTTAACCCTTTAATACCCTCAAGTTTCAGAAGATACTACGTCTGCAAACAAAGTAAGAGATCTCAATATGAACTCAATGAGAATGAAACAAAGGAAACATTTCAAATTCCTCCAAAAGAGCATGCAGCATCTGAGCATCTGTTGAACTCAAAACCACTAACATGGTTCCTGATACAAAGAGACCTAAGTATGAACCAATAACCTTTATTAAGTCCAGCACAGTATGCAAAGATTATCCAGAGTCTTTTTATAGTAGGTTTTTAAAGGGATCTATAATTCCCTTTATAACGATTCACACATTCTCACTTATTTCTGCTTTACAGTAATTAGGTTCAGTTCTCGAGTGTTAAGCCTGAGAATGAGGTGTTGAAGACTTCAGGATGTGAAGAATTTCTCAGAGATCCTCACAATGAAGCCTGTTAAAGGATCCTCCCTCAGTATAACTGATATGTTCTGCGAATATGGTACTGTCCCATGTGTTTTATTTTTTTAATTATTATGATTGTATAATGTCATTTTGTAATGAATAAAACTATTTTATAATAAAAATAAAATATAAAAACGTATAATATATTTAACATTTAATAAAAAATGTCTAGTCTGACCTCGTGAGGATCAAATTCTTCTAAAAGCGGTGCTTCTTTTCTTTGATCTCGAGGGGAAAACCTCAATACTTTGAGTTTCTGACCCAGTTTTGTACCCTGTTCATGGACAGTGCCAACTAATGAAAGATTCAACGCTGCTAATTGAGATTGATTCGACTGTTTATGGGCTGTTAAAGAAGAAAATTACAGGCATTATGTAGAACAGCTCTGACAACTTGGCTCCTTCAGCACAGATACTGTAGCTTAAGCTCGTAAAAAAAAATCTGCCGATTTCTCGAAACTCTTGACAGCTCTTGCCCATCATGCACCACTTTGTTCTGCGTGTCTCTATGGTGGATTCTGCTGCCGGCTGGAGAACATGCCACATGTTCTCACACACTGGAGGTCAAAAGCTCACGTAGCTCGTCATGAATCATTTATTCAGGCAAATTAACATGCACTTCTCAATCTGGAGACTTGATGATTTGATGATGCATTTCTGTGTGCCGTCCGGTTAAAAAAAGCGTATTGGACTAGATACCAAATCAGACGAGCTGAAAAAACAAAAGTAACGATCCGTTCATCTGTTCAGGAAATAGGTTTTGCTGAGCTCCTGTGCCTCAATAATCATGTCCCCTTTCGCCAGAATCATTCTGATAATATACAGGCTTGTTCATGAAGTAGATCTCAGTGAGTCCCTACAGGCCATTTTTGTAAGCGCAGCCAAGTGAATTATGGGAAATGCATGGGGTTTTAATAATGAACTAGTGTCCTTTCTACAAGGAAATGATATTTATGTAGTCTTCTACATAAGCTTGTATAAAAGTTGCATGAACCAGAAAGTTGAATTTCCGTGGGATCAAAGATGGGCAAAGCCATGTAATGCCAGAATAAACTAATAATGGCTGATAAAAACAAAAGAATAATGAAGACTAAGTCTCATTCTGGCGTGAAAGGTTTGTTGAGTGAGAACAATAGAAACATGAATGGAGCAGTTCACCTTGCCAGACATTAGACAATAGACTGCAAGTAGGTCTTTAAAGGGCAAAAAGAATAATATTTTATTAGCATCTTATCAGCCTTCTCTAAAAACTCGACATGACATGGTCTTAGAAAATGTTTCATAAATTCATAGTTTTAGATATAACATTCTCAGATTTGAAATGAGGCATAACTTCAACATCATTGTGTTTCTAAGTTGCTACCTGTACATCACAGCCAAATAATGTTTTTATACATTCAAACATTTGTTTGTTTGAGTTGATATATCTCCAAATTAATTTGAAGTCTTAAAGTCTTGAACTGTAAACTCTCAAGTGTTGGCTTTCTGAATATGTTGGCTATGTGTCTATTCAGAATGACTTGTGAGCAGCAACCTTTTTATTTTGGGAATGTCATTTATGCCCCACTTGCCAAAATGGGGGGTGTGCAGTAAGGTGTTAAAAGAAATAAAAGATAATTTAAATGATGGACGTTCAGAAGTTCAGAAGACCAGATTAATACAAAGCATTACTGTGTGCGTACTTTAAAAGTTCAATTTCTGAAGCAGAAATGTCTTTTTAAAATGTGAAAACTTTTTAGTCTGACTGAAATTGTTCTGCATTTCCCCAAAACATCATTAGCCTGAGCAGATTGTAGAGACCATTGGTGCCAGTGGTTTCTGTGATCTACTTTTGCGGACGAAGCTTTTGGGAAACGCAGCCCTGGTTTTTAAGAAGTTGGATGAAAAAAACCTAGATAATGTGACTGTAGCTAAGCTTTGCCCATATGAGTTAACCAAACTACAATTGGCCTTAGCATGGTGTGCACGCTCTGGAAGACAGAAATGTGTATTGTGTATTTAATTGCACAAATTGGATTCGTACAAACATGTTTTAGTTTCAGCACTATTAAGGGATGTGTGTCAGTAGAGAGATTGGTTTCAAACCTTAAAAAGCACTGATATGCCTAGCCCTAGATGATGTGCCTTTATGAGAGTTGCAACCAAAAAGCCATGCCAATTACGGAAAACAGAAATCCAATAAGCCCAGAGGCACTTGTATCAGGCGAGAGTGATTTAGTATTACCCCAAAACAGTGTTTGAGTGATTGTTATTAAAAATTATTTCAAACACCCAGATGGCTCCATTTAGTTTCCTAGATTTTCATTAAAATTGTGTTAGAACAGTTGTTCTGGCCAAAAAACAAAAGAGAAAGACAGAAAAATACACGCAAACATGGTTGTACCCAGAGAGAAGTATGCTTGCAGATAATAATAAACATTCACTTTTAGTCAAATGAAATGCGACATGACAACAAAAGCTGTTGAGCAAACGTTTGCAGAGCCACACGGTGAATGAATCTCTTTGTTGATAATCGCACATGTGCATAGCATAATTTATCCGCAATTTGGTTGCCAGGACACTTCTTTTGTTGACGATCGAACACCTGCAGAGCCAACGGTGACATTGCCGTGTCTTTATACATCATCTTCTGAGTGCCAGACAATGGAAGGCCTTTATGTTTGGCGGTCAAAGGGATTAAGAGGGAATATCCCACATTTGGCTTTGAATGGACTGAAGCATCATTCCACTCTTCAAGCTGCATTCTGTCATAAACTGAGCCGAGCGTCCTTTAAAACTTGCAGCTGCTATTCATTGTTTATTTTCAATTAAAAGAGCAATTTAATGAGTTTACGAGGCAGGATATGCATAGAGCAACTACCAAGTAATTAGTTAATTATCCACCGGTCACACCCACATGTCTCCAGCAAACGTTATAAAACACGTAAAAAACATAACGCTTACAATAAATGATATATTGTGGGAAAGGCTGCTTAAATATCAGTGGAGAAAGAGTCTCGCTTCATTTCCATTAGGAATGTGAACACATCTGCTTGATGGGATTCCATTTTTCTGGGATCTGTCTGCAAAAGATTGCTCCCATGCTCTCTAATATGCACATCAAAGATGCGTTCGCATCAGATATGTGCCAACAGAACATTGAGCAATGCATTGCTCAGCCCTGCTGTGGCATTTGTTACTAAATCAAGTCAAACAATCGTTGATGTCAAATCTGCATCCAAAACTATGCCTTATCCTTATCCAATGTAAATAATTTAGTATGTTTGCGGATGATCTTACACCAATTATGCACCAGAAAGTGTAAGGTCATATAAACACCTTAATGAAAATGAAAATTCTGTCATTAATTACTCACCCTCATGTCGTTCCAAACCCGTCAGATTTTCATTCATCTTCAGAACACAAATAAAACTCAAAAAGTTTATAAAGAGATCGTAAAGTTAATCCATATGAATTGAGCGGTTTAGTCCGAATTTTCCGAAGAGACTCGATCACTTTACATGATGAACAGATTGAATTCCTCAAGAACCAATGAGCTTCGTTCTCGGACGTCAAGCAGGTTCGGTTGAGCTTCTGTTTATGTTTGCTGATCAATGTTTAAATGTGAATAAAGGCCTACGTTAAAGGAACACTTCGACTTTTTGGGACTTTAGCTTATTCACTGTTTCCATCAGAGTTAGATAAGTCCATACATACCTTTTTCATCTCCGTGCGTGCTTTAAGTCTGTTTGACGCACCCACCGCTAGCCTAGCTTAGCACAAAGACTGGATGTAAATGGCTACAGCTAGCATACTAATCCCAATAAGTGACAAAATAACGCCAACATTTTCCTATTTACATGTTATGATTTGTATAGTCACAGTGTGTACAAATAACAAGGTCATATGAGACACAGCCATTTTTTAAACGTTTAAATACTGGGAACTATTTTCTCAGAAGGCGAAGCACTGCTACTTGGGCAGAGTGATTAGCGCAGCACCTGAGAAGCGCTATGGTGAGGAGCAGAGAGTTCACTCAGAGTTGGAGGAATAGTGTCAGCAATTACTAGATAGTAAATGCAAAGTTTACAATCATGGGTGTTCGCTGTATTGTAAAGAGCTGCGACAATAAACAGGGGAATTCCAACCAAAAACGGTGACCTGATGAATCAATGGCTACTTGCTCTGGATATAGTTTCAAATACACCTGTAGACATCATCAAGGACTATCGCGTTTGCTCAGAACATTTCACTGAGGGCGACTATTTTGAAAAAATGGAATTTGCCACACGGACCATGAAACGTGTGCTGAAGGATAACGTTACGGCCATCCCATCGATAGTAAAAACAGGACAAAGTGGATCACCTGCGGCTGCGGTAAGTGTTCCGTTATGTTTTTAGATGACTAGCCTACTGTTACAGTGCCATTAGCTAACGTTAGATGTAATGTAACCTTCGTGACACTATTATTACATGAATAGGGTGCTCATTACTATTACAGTTGTTCCCGGGCTCCATGTATCCCCTGTAATGTTAGTATTGTGTTGTCATAAACGCGCTCTATCGCATCAGTAACAAATAAGCGGCGCTAAAGGTAACTTTCAGGACTGTAGCCTTCAAATTGCTAATGAATTGGGGGGGGTTTCATTTTTGAGAAACAGTGACCTTGTTTGTGAAATAGTAGGGTATTCCCGTTCTGATTCTCCCCTCGACCTCAGTCTGTTCGGCATTGTCTATCAGCTTCCAAAGTTTGTAACTCCTCGTCTGTGTATTCTGGCTCAAAACGATATGGTTCTGGATCTTGGTTTGATACCAAATAAAAATCCTCTGACAAGTCCTCAAAGTTAGCCATGATCACGAATCACGTTCGCTACTAGCTAGTTAGTCACGTTGGTTTTGTTGACAGAACGGCGCTTCTCGGGTGCTGCGCTCATCACTCCGCCCAACTAGCAGTGCTTCGCCTTCTGAGAAAATAGTTCCCAGTATTTAAACGTTTAAAAAATGGCTGTGTCTCATATGACCTTGTTATTTGTACACACTGTGACTATACAAATCACAACATGTAAATAGGAAAATATTGGCGTTATTTTGTCACTTATTGGGATTAGTATGCTAGCTGTAGCCATTTACATCCAGTCTTTGTGCTAAGCTAGGCTAGCGCTGGGTGCGTCAAACAGACTTAAAGCACGCACGGAGATGAAAAAGGTATATAAGGACTTATCTAACTCTGGGGGATACGGTGAATAAGCTAAAGTCCCAAAAAGTCGAAGTGTTCCTTTAATTCTGTTCACCACATAAAGCGATCGAGTCTCTTCAGAAAATGAATGACAGAATTTTCATTTTTGGGTGAACCTTTAAACTGTACTTTTTTTGGTAAACGTTTTGAAATTGATGTAAACACGTCTACAATGGAACTACAGTGGTCTTCTAAAGGCTGTAAATAATTTATTAATAATAAAAAATGATTACAAGGGATAGAATCTGCCACATCTCTCACTATTTGATTGGCAGAGCCATGAGAGAGAGCGGGTCACCTGTTTCCTTGAGCAAAGAATTGCATCTGTCAGAAAGAAAAAAGCAAATCTGGAGAGACTGTCAGAACAAGAAGACAAAAAATAGAGAGAAAGAATAGAGAGGCACTGGAGGGTCGATCGAGAGAGAGAGAGAGAGAGAGAGAGAGAATCCACTGGGGTGGAATAATCTCCACCAGGAGCAAAGTGAAGACCATCAAGCACATTTCACATGCAATTTAGTGTGACGCGTCTGATGAAAACTGTCATAACCAGAGCACTCTAATTTACAAGCTTAAGAGCACGACGTCTTTCAGTGGAATCTCAGGGCCAAAGCGTGGCGTTGGGCAGAGGCGTGCGTCAGAGTGAACGAGAGCGGTGTGAAGCGTTAGACATCTGGAGGGGCTGTCGGGCTGAGAAGGTCTCGAATGTAATACAAGGATTTTCTTGCAGGAGGTTCAAATTGTCTTGTCGCAATCGTTGGTGCAAGTTTAGGGAGGGACAAGTCAATTGCTGCACTGCACTGCAAGTATAACGCACTTCAGAAGAGTGTAAGACTGGCTTGTGCTGGTTTTTTTTACTCTTTCAACTTTCTTGTAAGCTTTTTTATAAATCATTCATTCAGTGTGGCTTCATCTCACCAGCCCCATTCTCTCTTTTTTTTTTTTGTAAGGTTATTTGTTTAGATTCCCTCAGGTAACACTTATTAAAGCAATACTGATGCAAGCTATAGTACACATCCCAGATCCTCTAAATCCTTCTTCATTTTGCATTATGACTTCTGTCCCAACGGGATATTGCAGAACTGATTATAGAGTGGAGGTATGAAGTCAGAATCCGGAAGACTAATTCGCCACTGGTTCCTTTGATATTTTCCTAAGGGGTTTATCAGTTTATGAGTAAAATAAGGTCTATGGTAGGGCTGCACGATATTGAAGAAAAATGCGATATTCGATACGATAATGCTTAAAGTGTGTAAAATAAACTTAAATTATTGTTAAAATTTATTTAAAATTATATAACCTACATTCTTTTTGTGACTAGAAAACATCCCTACAGCTTCTGAAAGTGAACAGCAGTGTTTTACTGTAGTATAAGAAGTGTTATTTTAACATCAGTGTAAACCACGGGGTTTAGGGTTTCAGGTTATCCTACATTAGGGTTATTTAACAACAGAAACTGAATAATCAAATGTAAAAATAAAACACTGCTGTGTTCACTGTATGAATTAAATATATACTGATTCCTATTTAAGCTACAAAAGTTATTCAGCCAAGAGCAGTGAGTGATTTTCTCTTTGTCTTTTGTTCATGACCAGTTATTGCAAGCTGTTGCGATATGCATATCGCAATATATACATTTGCGATATTTAGATCATTTCGATATATTGTGCAGCCCTAGTCTATGGTAAACATAACTTGACGATACTTAGACGTTTTGTTCTACAAAGTAAATTGCACACACTCATACCGAAAACGCGAATTTTACAAAAAAAAAATTAAATTATAAAACCCCATAGGAAAATCTCGAAGAAACCAGCGGCGAATTAGTCTTCCGGGATCTGACGTCATACTTGCTCTATTGCAACCCAAATAATAACTAGTTTTGAACATTTAGAAAAATTGCCATTTAAGACTGCACATATATATATTAATGCACACAAAAAAAAAATGTATGTAAAATGATTGAAAACTAATGCAATATTAATACAATGGTAATATAAAATTATACACACAATGGTAATATAAAATTATAAACACACACACACACACACACACACACACATATATATATATATATATATATATATATATATTCACAAAAATGGTTAGATAATATTAGTGATAAGTATATTTTACTTTATAACATCAGTAAGTATGTAAATATACGGCTTAATAGTGTGCATTATATTAAATACCATAGTAGCATTATATCACCATTGTATTACCATGGCATTATTTCTCTATAATTTTAGATTTTATAGACTGCATGTCATAAATCATAATTGCACAAACCTGCACTCTGCTACACACTGACTCATGTAAAATTACTAACTTATGGGTTAGTTGGTGACATTATTCATTCGGTAAAGACTGATGGACATGATGGTCTTTACATTAAGATCAAGGACAGACAAAATATGTTTGTTTGGAATGAATGTTTCAGTTTGAACTGTGGGAGAAACTTCAATATATTTATTCCTAGTGCATTTTGGACGCTTTTTCCCTTGAGCTTCTATTTCACGACACTAATAGGCCATTAACAGATAAGATAAATTTTATGAGTCAATTAAGGAAGTGTAAGTTAAATGACAATCAAAAGGGTCAAGTCACTATAATTTCCCATGATGGTCCAGTGGTGCAGGTTGAGTTGGTGGACATAATTGGCTTTGCTCATATTGCTCCAGGGAGATGCCTTCAGGCTTGTGTCTTTGCAGTCGTTTATTAACATTTAATACGTACTCTATTTTTTTTTTTTCCTCCAGACAGACAGAGGACCAAGCCCTCTCTCTTCACTGCAGCGAGTTTGGTGGCATCCATTTTTAATACAGATTAGTCGGCTCTGGAAACATCACCCTGCTGATCTCAAGGCCATGTGGAGGGGGAGGTGAAGGTGACGCCAGCCCCCATTTGTCGCATCCGTGACACTTTTTACTGCTGGACCTGCTTTATCGTCCTCCACCAGTGAGCAAATAACCGGATCCAACAGGCCACCTATGTCTCAAAATAACAGTAAAATGCCAAATTACTTTGAATTTTGAATGGTATTTACAAATGTGATGCTCTTAACAATGGTTTTGTCATGAAGAATCTTTACAGAGAACCCGTACCTTAATCCTGAGAGAGCAAAACGGGGCCAACAGTGAGGAGAAAACATTAAGAACTCCCTTAAGTGAGAAAAAAGCAACTTGGTAAGCAAGATAAACAATAAAACAAACACAAACACCCCTACGGAGAAGAAGCCATCTGCCTGTGCTAGGCATGCATTTCTAAAAATGAATCATCAATCTGTTCTTTAACTATAGTAAACAATTGTATGACTCCAACTCTGTGTTGAAAGGCAGCAAGCTAGAAAATAAGAATCATCTTATGTGGCAATAAAGGAAATGAAGTTCATATTGCATATAAATCAGCGCAGGAAAAACATCCGGCTACTCTATGCAGGCCACCGACTGGGCTTTGGCCATGCAGAGAATTGCGTTTTAGAAATTTCATCTCTTTTCATACATTGTGATAAACTCAAACTACCATGAAACAATAAAAACCGCTGACCAAAGAGCCACTGTTTCACCCGCTGTGTTCTTTGGCAGCTCGGAGTCTTAGTGCTAAAACTCGGCCTTACGTAAGCATATGCTGAGATCATTGCATTTCTGAAATAATTGCTTAGAAATATTCCCAAGCGCCAAACTTCGTCTGGTTGAACACTCTGAACAATAGAGATTAGAAAGCATAAAGCCTGCTCTGATGAACTGAAATGGAAGCATGTGCTCTAGTTGCGCTGTCAGACGTCGTGTTAATTTCATTACAAAAAAGATTTGAAAATATTTGCAATTTTATCCAGTTACTCTTTGATTTAAAACAAAGAATCATTGGATTGGGCTGCAGCGCTGTAATAAAGCCAACAGAGCTAACACAATAACATATGATCTGTCAGCGAACACTATGTACACAGAAAGCACAAAAGAACACGTTTCCCTCTATCCTGATATTTACACATTTCCTATTTTACTGCAGCACATGAGCACCGCCGAAAAATGCCTGATTTCTTGAATGCTCTGAATCAGCTGATAAATAATGCATACGCATTTTTATTGATTAATATTTCACTAGGTGGAGGTTGCTGAGGAATTCTTGAGCAGGCCAATAATGCCTTGCGTGATAAACAGTGGCTCTGGCCAGTGTATTTCCTGCCATTGACTCGTTAGCGTTACGTTACGTAGCGTAGTGACGTACGTTAGCGATTGAATCTGACAGTATGGTATTACAGCTCATAACTATTTGTGCATCTTACTGCCTCTAATGACACTTGTGGTTATTGGCAAAGTAAAGGTTAAGTTAATGAGCTGTGGACTGGACGGTCATCAGTGCTTCACATCTAGAAATGAGTTAATAAAATATCAAATCACTGGATGTTTTTGCACAGTCCAAGACTGTGCATGTATTTCTTGGCTTGGTCTTCTAAAAAATGCGTTTGGACCAATGCCATCAGAGTAAATGCTCAAGGGCAACTCAGGCTCCGGAAACTTCAGGAAAAAATAAAAAAAGTGAAGCAGCACTGCAATAACCTATCAGCCCTTAACCTCAGCTGTTCTCTGCAGTGTGTCTCCCATGTTCTACCTGGTCAGGCATGATAAGCTTAACAACTTTATCACATAGCGCCTGTATTATGCATGGGTTGTTCAGCCTCAACATGCCACTGTGTTATAAAGATGTTTTGCTGGACCATTTCAAATGTTGCTAAATTTATTTTCAAAATCAAAGAAATAATTATACACCCCATCCATCCATCCATCCATCCATCCATCCATCCATCCATCCATCGCAAGCAATCAAAACACTAATCTGAACTCTGTTAGTGCTACAGAAGAACACTGTATTTTTCTTGCTCCATCTGGGCAATGGTTTTGACATCATATCGCCAATTAGGTAGGATCTAAACTTGTGGGTGGCGAGCCAAGGAAAAAAAAAAAACCTGCAAAATGCAAATAATAAAAGAAAATATGAATGAAAAATGAATGCAAATAATACAACTTATGGTACACAGAGGAAAAATGAAGCCATATTCACAAGTGTGTGTCCTATTGTTTTGACCACAATGTTAGCTCTATGTTGCTTTTACACAAATGTACAAAACAGTTTTTCTATTCAGTCGGTCATGTTAATTTTGTATATTGCCTATGCAGTTAATAGTATCATCATAATACATGTCATGACTTCGTCTGTCTGTCTATCTAAAGTGCTAGTATTTTAAAATTTATTCTCAATATGCATCAAAATCAAACAAGTAGACATCCAATCTTATCTATCTATCTATCTATCTATCTATCTATCTATCTATCTATCTATCTATCTATGTTAAAATCATTTAAGCTTCGATTTTAGCACAAAACAGTGTTTTCATTGTAGGCTACATGAGGGAATTGTCTTTTGGCATCGGATTGCCAATTAGCTCGATCTTTTAAATGTTTCATTGCATTCATTTTATAGTGATCTACCTATTTTTATCAGTTTTTATATAGAAAAGACGAGAAACACGGCAATGAAGAGTCTGTGGCTTAAAATATAAACACTGTCCCTTCATTTAGACGAGATAAACGCTACGGAAGGAATGTATTGATGCTGCACGGTGCTATTTGCATCAGATAAACATCTGTTTAAAAACAACAACAACAACAACACAGAACTAAAACTGCCTTTCACGACGTTATTAATGACATTACCACCGATGTAATATCTCATGCGCGTGCACACACGCCTCACGTTACTTGTGTTTAGCGCCACAAAATATAAAGACGAACAACAAAGACGGTGTTGAGAGGCTCTCCTTAGACGTTACGTTGAGTCTGACATCATGGGAACTCCGCAACCTTAAAAGAGACGGTAAAAAATACAAACGGGAGAATCACAGTTCGACTCTCAGTGTGGAATGATAAGGACTAACTAACTGCGTCTCCTGTCAGCTCCTCTTCCCGCCGCTCAAGGCAGCAGAGCAGTCACGTGACAGCAGCGAGGGCTCACAGGCTGAGAGAACGCGCTTCATTCGCCATACTGTGTTTTGTGCCATAACGCATTTTTATCGCAACATTTTACTCCCACTCGGTGAGTACGTTTCCAGGCCTTTTTGTAACCCTTTTTGTCTTTTCACTTGCTCTTTTTTTATTTTTTTCTCTCTCCTTTTGCTGGGGTTTGAGCGTTGAGATTTGAAAAAGTGTTGTTTTGAGGCGTTTTTCGATCCGTACCTCAAGTTTTTAGTATGCAGTGATTCCTATCGGGCTATTCAGTACTGAGTGACACTGGCCAAGTACGTGCTTGCAGTCGTGTGAAATCATGCAACTGGTTTTTAAATGGCCATGGCAGTTCTATTTTTACGTATGTACGATGATATTTGTTTTGAACCCTTTTTCCTTTTTTGTTCTCTGCCATAGACTTTTGCTGTAGATATGCTTTGCTTGTATTTTGCGGTGTTGTTCATGAGAGTTTTGTGATTTTGATGTCACCGAGCGAAGCATTTGCTTTTATTTTGGTCTTTTCTTTACCCGAAAGTCATTTTCAGACCTGGTGACGTTTTAATGGAAACTTTTCTTGCAGCTTACCTGTCACATTTGTTTATTTTTGCTGGTTTTTCTTTTCTTTTTTAATGCCTTATACTTTTGCAGATGATTTTAAGGTGAAGTGATTTTTGGATGTGCTCATTTTTTACGTATATGATGCAAATTAAGGTGTCTATGAAGGGAACAATTGTTTCTTTGGGGGAAATATCAATCAGTGCGTCTTTGCTTTCACCGAAGATGAACAGACTCTCCTTTGCAGGTATATAAGGACAAGAAATGCAACCTTACAGCACATGTTTGTTTGCAATAAAAGCAAGGCGATTCTGAAATGTTAATCTGTGAATGATGTATTCTTTGGCTGAGAGGTTTAATACAAATCTGTAGTGCATAACCATACTGCAAGTGAATGTGAAACTATATGTGGAACCTTGTGTGAATCATACCTTTATCGTTGTGTAGATGAGTAGATTACAATAAGTGGATTTCTCATTCACCCTATATGTGGATTTGATAGTATTATCTTTTAAAGATTCAGCCCATACATCATTTAAAACATATGATTATAAATGTGCATATGCTACAAACTACAGTTTAGACATAATCTTCAATTTCAGACTGTAAGTGTTTGAATGCCAAATATTCTAACTGTGAGGGTTGGATGATTTCTGGTGAACACGTGTGTATATATATATTGATGTGCGGACCAACAGAGCACATTTTAATGCTGGTAAATAGCTAAATTTAACCGACAACGTTGAATAAAATGGTTAAAAACACATGTCTCACAACTGAAAAGAAAGAGTAATTAGGATGTTAAACTGTCTTTTAGGGTTTCTCAAAAGAGATTCTGCATGCTGTTTCTTTCAGCACCATGGTCAGCGAATGGGTTCACAAATAGCATTTCAGCACTCTGCAAACAAGCACAACTTTTTCATGGCATCTATTATGTAGAGTGGGGAACCTTTTGTAACGCATCTAAAGCTTATTTTCAGATCTGTCTGCTTAAAGGGATAGTTCACCCCAAAAAAAAAAAAAAAAAAGTATAAATCTTTTACTCACCCTCATGTCGTTCCAAACCTGTACGACTAACCCAACTGACTTCCGCATATGGACAAAAACAGTTCAAAATATCTTCTCTTTTGTTCCACAGAATAAAGTAAGTCATACAGGTTTGGAACAACATGAGGGTGAGTAAATGTTTTTTTGGGTTGAACAATCCCATCCACTTTTTCCCTTTCTAAAAATGTATTTTACTGAAAAATCTGTAAGCATTCTGTTCACATGCTTTTCCCCAAAACAGTGACACAGAAAGGTGTGTATGTGTGTTTTTGTGGGGGTGGGCATGACAATAACAGCTGTTGTGCTTTGTATTTTCATCTTGAGCTTCAGCTATTTCAGTTAGCCTACAGAATACCTTGAGTTTCTATCTTAATATCGGCCATTGTAGTGATGGTGAAGGTGCGTGGCTGCATTGAGATGTACATGGCGTGTGTTGAAAGGTGCCTCTGCTGCGTTGATAAATGTCTCTTTCTCTGTCATGCCTCCAGCTGGGTGTTATGATAGCCGGCGTTACTTCCTGCGGTGTCGTCTCAGCCCTCCAGGCAATTTTCCCCTGTTATCTGGGCGTCGCACATGAGAGCTATAAATGAGGGTTGAGAAATATAATAGTTTATGTGTGGATTTGGCTTTGAGCTCATGAATAAAACATCCTTTCGCTAGTAAAGGACTGTTTACGCTGGACATGTATCCGCCATCTGAGTAGAGAACAGCTGGACTGTGTGTGTTGTGTGGTACTTTGTCGTTTTTGGTGCATGATTTGTTGGCTGATTTGTGACTCCTGATCTCCTTAAGATATCACATTGTTACTGATATCAGTTGTTTCCTTACAGACATTATAGCCGGCGGGATACTTTATACCCAGAGGAATTTGCAGAATGTCTTGGTCTTATGTTCTCATACTGCCAAAGCAACAGGACGTAAAGGATCAGAGTTAAAACCTCTTTGAACTGCAGTCTCTGATCCGTCACTTGGGGAAAAAACATTGCCTGTTAGTGACATAGGAAACGTTGGGATGGAAACCACAGAGGTTTGATTCTGCAGAGCTGTTTTCAGTTACTTTTGTACTGTGAGATTGATACTTGATTGATTATTTTAAAGGCATAGTTCAACCTAAAATGAAAAATGCCATCATTTACTCAAGTTGTTGTAGGACTTTCTTTCTTTTATGGAACACAGAAGATATTTGGGTTTTAAACAACATTGGACCCCATTGACTTTCAGTGTATTAAAAGAACACGGAGTTATCTTCTTTTGTGTTCCACAGAAGAGAGAAAGTCACACTGGTTTGAAATTACATGAGGCTGACATTGCATTCGCAACACATTTTACTTCTGAGGCAAACAATTATGGAAAGTAATTTTGATTAAAACGATTCATCAAACATTCCTTTGAAATATTGTGCACTGATTAATTGTGCACAAAAACACTAGTAATGTATTAAGAAAGTACATTTTGATTTTATGTTGACTTTTAAAAGTAAAGTGCACAATGAAGATTTTGACACTGCCTTTTTTGTCGGTGTCGCCTCATTTCACACTGACATTTTAACACTGAGATTTCTAAATGACATTCTAATGACTGAAAGACTTCATTGCTTTCCCAGACTCATATTCTAATCAACAAAATTGATGAAGGACGTAAATGCTTTTGAGTTCGCAATGAGCTTATTTCCTAACATGGTCATATCATAATAACAAGCAGAATGAGATAAAAGCCTCTCTCTCTGAAGGACTCTAACCTCTCATGTACCCCAGAGCAGATAAACAGCTCACCCTTGGCGATGAGCACTGGGCTTTTGTAATCTCAGAGGAATCGGTTTCCCTTTCCGAAGCTGTAAATTTGATAAATGGGAGGATTCTTCATTAAATAATCATATTCTGAACAATCAAACCAATTTCTGAAGAACAAGGGCAATCTAGCTGAGCTTTTAAGTGGCAATTATTTTAAAGCATTCACATTATAATACAGTCCTTAAGTGCAACCTCTTCAGTGTCATGTACTCCAACAACTTTTCTAATTAAATTGTTTTGTTAACCTTAGTGACATTCTGAGTTTCAGCCAATCATTAGAACGAGATTATTGATGTCCAACATATGCATGTTTTTTTCCTTTTCCAGAGGGAGTTCAAGTCAATATGAAATCAAAATTGATCCTATTTTCCTTATCAATACATGCGTATCTATCCAAAACAACTCACCGAGGACTTTTATTTGTAACCCCCTCCCTCCAAACACCACTTTTCACAATCCAGTAAATTCCCAATAGATACAATAAAATCTTTCTAAACACATTTTTCTCATTTCACTCATATATATATACTACCATTCAAAAGTTTGGGGTCTGTCATTTTATTTTATTTTTAAAGAAATGAATACTTTTATTCCACGTAGATGCATTACATTGATCAAGAGTGACAGTTAAAATATTTTAGTTACAAAAAAAAATTGAATAAAAGCTGTTCTGTCTTCTCATCAAAGAATCCTGAAAAAAAAAAAATTAAGCATCACAACTGTTTTCAACATTGATATTAAAAAGAAATGTTTCTTGAGCACAAAATCAGCACATTTGAATGATTTCTGAAGGATCATGTGACACTGAAAACTGTAATGATGCTGAAAATTCAGCTTTGCATCACAGGAATAAATTACATTTTAAAATAGCCTATATTAAAACGAAAGCAGTTTTTTTAAATTGCTATAATATTTCACAATATATATATATATATATATATATATATATATATATATATATATATATATATATATACTGTATTTATGATCAAATAAAATCTTACCAATCCCACACTTTTGAACATCAGTATGTGAAATCATATAACCCTGACATTAAAATGGGTTGTCTTTAGTAGAAAACTTTAGCTGATCTGCGCTTTTTCGATTCTTGTCCCAAGATACATGATGTGAGTCTTTTTAGTTGTTTTATTGAAACTGTACTCTGGTTAACTTATTAATGCAATCATTTATAATAGAACTTATCAGCTGTCTTTTTTCCTGAACTCTGAGCACAGCCTCCACGGCCTCCAATCTCATTCTAGCAGAGAAAACAGTTATTTTACAGTGTGTTTAGGTTGACAGCAGGTTAATGGGCCGGACTGAGAGATGCGGCTCTATGGGGCATCTGTGTAATAAGTGTGTGGTCTGATCTGTGGTTTGATCCTGTCACTTACTCGCCGCTGAAGACTCTGTCCCATCAGCCAATCAGCTCTGAGTCCAGTATATAGTATAGAATATGCCTTCCTAGCGCTCACTTCAGACCCGTTTGGGCACAATCAGAGGAAATAATCCATCTGCCTTCCACAAACGTCTTAAGACTGAGTGTGCATCCAAGTTTGTACTTAAAAATTGGACTTTGCTCTAATTGCCTGGTTTCAGTCCCATTCATTTCACGGTGACATTCGAAAGACTAAGTAATATCAGTGAGATGGCACAGAAAATCCAACTGGCTTGTTTTAGTTTTTGCTTTACAGACTTCATTTACTCTCTGAAAAATCAGTCCAGCTGGGAGTGTTTCTCACTTTGTTCCAACTGAGAAACTAGCATACTTTCGCACTGGGCCTGGGGAAAAGTCTGCAATTAAGGGCAAAAACTGAATGAAATTTAAAGGTGCTCTAAGTAAATCTCTATATATCTATTTGTCTGGTCAACTTGTTACAAAATAATACATTAAATATTAATAATATAAAATAATATAATGTGCTTTCAGTTGTTTTAAAAAGTATGTCATTATTTTCATGATTGGATTATTATCAGTTCAAACCGTTTCAGTGAATCACTGAATCAATGCAGAATTTTGATTCAAAATCCTTGTTTGATTACTTTTGCATCTATTTCATATTTACAGTGGTCTTCATGTGACTATATATATATATATATATATATATGTATATATATATATGTATATATGTGTGTGTGTGTGTGTGTGTGTGTGTGTGTGTATTGTGTATTGTTTTATTGGTCTATATTAAAGAATAATGAAAATGTTATAATACTTCCTTATATTCATCTAGTGAGAAATGTTGAAAACATGTTTTGATTATTTTTAATAATGTTAAAATTAATGTTAAGATGCTTCAAGTTTGTTTTCTACAGCATTTCTCTGCATCATTTTAAACCGTTTTGTCTAAAGTTTTATACATTCTTTAGGTGTGAAGCCTTTTAATGTGAAAATAATACTTAATGCCCCTTTAAAGCAATGAGAATATTTTAAATTCCTGCAATAATTACTAAACATGTGTGCCCACATGTACAAGTGCAGTCTTGAGAATGCATGTTTAAATGTTGCATGCCTTTAAGCGTTAACGTTTATTCCTTACTGGGAAATATTTATACCTCGTTGTCTGAGGCAGATTAAATCATGATTCACTTCATGGAATCAATTTCACAGCCTATTTCAGCAGCACCGTATCCCGCATCCAACTGATGTCATTTTACCCCACTATTTGTCTCGCTTGGGGATGCACAAGCTTTCCCAATATATTTATCCCTCTCTGTTTATCAAATCATCCTGCATAAAATCTTCATTAATACACATGATTGAAATCCTAATATTATAGTGAGGCAAGGCTGTTTTTTCTTACTCCCGGTTCTTTGTACAACTTCTTTTTTTGCACATTCATTTTATCATGGATGCGTGTTATTTATTAAGGGCAGACCGGCACGTTTCAGAACTCTATCTCTGGGCTTGTCAACATCAGGGAGAGATGCGTTTTGTCAACTACAAGAGCTGTCGACTTTAAGACAGCTCCTAAACTATTAGAGTTATACTGTGACAAAGCTGCTCTCGCACACTGTCATACCCTTGTTCTGATAAACAGTTGTCCTGTCACACTCTTGTAATGTTGCACTTACTAGACTTTTGCGCTCACATCAGTGCTTGATCTAAACTAGTAGTCAACCAATATTCATGCCATATACAATATAGAGGGAAAGTTGTCAGATGGCTAATAAAAATATTTTTAAATTAAATTATATATAATTCAAAATTTTGTGGTCAGTAAGTTTTTAAAAGTCTCTTCTTGACTGCAGTTATTTGATCAAAAATACGGTAAAAACTGAAATACTGTCACCGTTAGGTTCGTTTTCCTGATCTTTTAGTTTGTCATTCATCACATGTATTCCCTTGGTTGAGTTCCCGCCTGTCTTCCGTCTCCATGGTCACACGTCTTTATGAGTTGGTTTGGTTCAGCTGTGTTTGACTATCACCTTCACTGAAAAAAATTTGGAGTAGGATTTACTTGAAAAAAGCTAGGAAAGTTTTTTCACTCAGAAAATGCTAGTAAATTTACAAAGATTTGCCAAGTAAAAACCTAAACACATTTATCAGTAGCTTTAATTAGAAATCTTTAAGTTAAATTTACTTGGAATATGGAATTAAGTAAACTTTACTTAACCTTAAGTGAAAGTAACAAAGAAAATAAGTAATTTTAACTTGGCTAGTAAAAGGATGATTAATATCGATTTAGTTGAAATTTCCTTTGCATTACATTTCACTCAAACAATAATATTGAATTATACCAGTCATTTATAGTATGTGCTTTACTTAGATTATCTAAGTAATTTATACTACAGCATGTCAGATGTTAAGCATCTTGTGAAAGCAAAGACCTCAATACTTGGTAGACAATACACAATGACGGTAACATTTGATGGATCGTTTTTGTGTTTGAATGTGTCATTTGGAGCAGAAAATGTACTCGAAATGTCACAAAATGGCAAGTTACTAATCCTGACAACAAAAGCAATGATAAAACAGTGTAAATACAGCTGGAAACCAGTGAAAAATTAACCTCATTAATTATTCAAGGTCCAGTGCATGATGGGAACCCCAGTATCAGAAAAGTTGAGTAATTTTTACTTAATTTTATTGAGTTGATATTTACGCTTTCATTTCTACTCGCTTGAATTAAGTACTGATATGGAATTTACTTCGTTTTTTAAATTCTTGCCTGAACTAACTTTTTCATGTAAATTACATTGTTTTTTTTCAGTAGTATTTACTTCACCAAAAAATCATTTTTTACAGTGTTGTTATCTGCATAAGTTCCTGCTTTTCTTATGTTCATTGTTCGGTCTCGTATACGCGTGGTTGTGTTTGCCTTGCCTGTCTTTATTTAGTAATACTTTGTGGAATATTATTAAACAACATTGGAATCTTTCGTCTTTGTACCTACCACAAATATGTGAAATATTACATTTTAAAATATCTGTTTTCTATTTGAATACATTTTAAAATGTAATTTATTCCTGTGATGCAAAGCTGAATTTTCAGCATCATTACTCCAGTCTTCATTGTCACATGATCCTTCTAATATTCACTGCTCAAGAAACATTTCTAATTATTATCAATGTTAAAAAACAGTTGTGCTGCTTAATATTTTTTTCAGGATTCTTTGAGAAATAGAAAGATCAAAAGTCCAACATTTCATTGAAATAGAAATCTTTTCTGACATTATTAATGTATTTAAAGTCACTTTTGACGGAAAATAAAATTATTACTTTCTTTCAAAGAAACCAAAAAATCATTCTGACCACAAACTTTTGATTGGTAGTGTGTGTCTTATATAGCTTGCTTTAATAAAACTGTGCAGTACTGAAAACAGCTGAGTAACAGTCACAAAATTGCAGTAATATTGTGGCTATACTTTTAGTCTTTTATACTTTTAGTTATTGATTCCCCAGCGCCAGCTAGACTACCACCCTTTTTTTCCTGTGAGACATCTATCCTTACTCATCGCTGAGTCAGAGTGTGTTTGAGAGGTTTTTTTTTATTTAGAGGAAATGAAAGAAAAGCCTTTCTATAAAGGTGGGGGTTGTTGTTATGACTGTAAGAGAATGCTGTACATCACATATTCTGTATCTATCTTAGTTCCCTTCCCTTTTCCTTGACCTCCTCTGTTGCACTCGTGTTTTGTCTCTCTATTTCACGCGGTGTGTGTTATAACTGTAAAGGCTGTAATCATCCTCCCTCATTTATTACTAGAGCAGAGTTTGGCTCCTCCCACACGCTCCTCTGGCTCTTCAAGACATGTTTAGCGAGGAAAGAGAATCAATCATCTCCCCAAGCTATTCCAGTGGACAAACACGTCCAGACCTGCCCACTGGAATACACTGAAGCTTATAACAATTGCTAGCTTGTAGCTGAGAATTTCTTCATTGCAAGATAGTGGTTTTTATTTAGATTCGCCCCAGTGAAACGCTTGTTCAAATTCATTCACTGACTCTTCTTCATTCAGTAGCTCTGCTTGCATGTTACTGTATTTGCTTGCACTATAAGATGAAGGATAAAGATATTCACTCACTTAAAAGATCCATTCAAAATAACAGGCTGTGATCATTGTTAGGCCTCGATGATTGCCGACTGTTAACATCAGAAGTGCTTATCGATATTGCCTCATCACACTCTTGGCCAAACATAATGAAACCCTGTGTTGGTCCAAACTGGTGAGCAGGTGGTTGTGGGGTACAGATGCTGGTAGAGTGGGTAATACTACATCCAAATGTCCATGAGTGATGAATACACAAAAAACTCCTCCATCTGGTTCACATGAGCAGCAGCTGGGTCGGGCCGAGATCAGCTGGACTTCACCTGGACCAACTGGAACCGTATGCTCAGACCCGAGATATCAACCTTGCACAAACGTGACGTTTCACTATAACATCCAAAGAAAGAAAAAAGACATTATATTTTGCATTGAAGCCTATTTTAGGACCATTTCAGTTATCTTGTATTGTGATATTTTTTTCAAGATGATTAAGCACATTTCCTCTGCATGTTCTCATTAACATAATGTATCTGGATGTGTGTTGTACTTTTCTCATTCTCTATTGTGTATTCAGATTTTTTTAAATTATTGTAATGCCATGATTTATTTTTTATTTAAAATCAGAACAAATTATATTATGAATTTGAAGGGAAATGTGCTTAATTGACATGAAAGAAAGTCACCAATCCCAAAAAAATGTAATAGTGCATAATAGAAAAAAGTTAGTTTCTTTCATTTTCTCTAAGCATAATGTAATGTAACCATGTTTATTATGCACTTTGAATTTGACATTTTAGGAAAATTTAAGCGAAAATATAGCATTTCTGCATTCGAGATTGCATACTCTCTTGAGTGGGTAAAAGTACTTTCTATATAGTATGAATGTGTGTAGTAGACATTCTACATTGGCCATGTTGTCATTATCATGTGACCTACAGTATAGCGTCAGTTGTGTCACTTCACTTCCATTCATAAATCCTCTCCCGTGGCCTCATGGGATAGTAAAGTGTTTATCGTATGCACACTTCACAATCTCGCCAGAATTTTATGAGTACTGTGAATTTGGTCACATATTGTTTTTTTGCCTACTATATAGTAGGGAAATATGTGATTTCAGACTGCATGTGTCTTTTCAGTGCAGTGATGAAATTATGGGAGCATTCAACCTGAACGAGACCATTTATAAATGTGGTCTGAATGCAGTTTGCTTATAACTTTAATGTGTTGTGTGGCTGTAGCAAATGCACAATGTTGGAGTATCCAAAAGAAACACTTTATTCACAAAAACAAAGCAAACATGCAGGAGATCACGGGATAAATGAGAGAATAACACAACCACTTTATATGCAAACATAAACCAGACTAAACAAAGAACTGAGAGGAACTAAGGGCTTAAAATACACAGAGTGAGGTGATGAACTGAACAGAAACTGGTGCGTGATAAATCAGAAACCATGGAAACTAATAATGACCAGGAACACAGGGAAAACAAACCCAAAACACAGTGAAAATAAACATAATCTTGACAATAACTTGAACGCAAGGTGCCTTGGTTTCCCTTTATTTTTTTAATATTGTATTTTTTATTTTAATTCACAAATCTATTTGGTTGTTGCCATCCGATCTAATGTTATACAAAGTCACGGGAAAATAAATTATTATATAGCCTATTGCTTAATTATAATATTAAAACCCTTGATGGTTTCACTTTATTTTGATGGTCCCTTTTGAACATTCTGTTTACTATAAGTAACTTTGCAACTACATGTCAACTAAATCTCATTAGAGTAGTAGTAGAGTATTAGGGTTAGAATAAGTTGACATATAGTTGCAAAGTTACTTATAGTCAGTAGAATGTCTGTTGGGGAGCATCAAAATAAAGTGTTAGCAGATATTAAAGGATTAGTTCACTTCAGCATTAAAATGTCCTGATAATTTACTCACCCCCACGTCATCCAAGATATTCATGTCTTTCTTTCTTCGGTCGAAAAGAAATTAAGGTTTTTGAGGAAAACATTCCAGAATTGTTCTCCATATAGTGGACTTCAACTGGAACCACCGGCTTGACCTTTCAAGTGCAAGTGCAGAGCGAGTGCAAGACGAGCATTTGTGGTTAAAAAGTACATAAATATTTATTTAAAAAAAAAAGAAAAAAGACCAATCGTTTTGCTAGATAAGACACTTATTCCTTGGCTGGGATCGTATAGAGCCCATTGAAGCTGCATTTAAACTGCAATTTGGACCTTCAAACCGTTGTACCCCGTTGAAGTCCACTATATACTAAAATCCTGGAATGTTTTCCTCAAAAATCTTAATTTCTTTTCGACTGAAGAAAGAAAGACATGAACATCTTGGATGGCATGGGGGCGAGAAAATTATCAGGACATTTTAATTCTGAAGTGAACTAATCCTTTAAGCAGACAGTCTACTAATACTCTAATGAGAGTTAGTTGACATGTAGTTAATATTGTTAACAAATATTGTGTTACCCTATATACTACATATCATTATTCTACATTTATTATTTTTAATGTCAATGTGTTTTGATTATTTAAAAAAAAATTAGGTTGATTTTGATTTAGTTTTTGTAGGCAGGCAATTCGGCTTCAGTAGTCAATAGCTGTATGTCCGTATCATGAGCCGCCCACCTCTTGATAAACCCGATAGTTGGCCAGCTCTGTTAGTCAATCTGTGTCATTCCATTTTATGAGTCATATCATGTTATTGTCAAGCTCAGTGTCATTAGACTGGATTTCTTCAGAAGAGAGCTCTCTCCACAGGTCACTGTAGTTTCTCCAGGGTTGCATCAACTCTGCTTAGACTCTATAAGAGACAGAGCCCAACACGCTCCGCAATCGACAGACTTTCTCCCTTTCTGCTCCCTCTACTCTACCAGCCACAATGGGAACATCCAAGGCCGATCAGTTTCTGATGGAGCGTGACCTCAATTTCCTCTTCCTTTCACACGAGGAGAGACCAGGATTGAGGGATGAAAAATTGATTTGCATGTGTGTGGCTTTGAGGTGTTCGGAGAGTGAACGCGGTGCTCGTACAAGATTTCCCAGGGTTTTCTTGAGGATGTGATGGTTTGAAGTGAAGCGAGAGGGTCCGCCTAATGTGGACGGAAACGTCTGACGACTGATGTGAGCTGATGAGACGTCTCACCTTTAAATCTGAACCCGCTGCTTTGCTGTTAAAATAGGTTCTAGGTCAAACCTAGACGTTAAACTATCCTGACAGTATGAAAAAAAGGTTTACTAACCTAAGGTCGAGAGGAAAATTTGGTTTTGAAACCATAGGAAACAACTGAGGTGGTTGATTATGGAAACATAAAAAGCATATTTTTAAATCCAGCATATGTGAACCTTTGCCATGGTTACAGAATGTAATAACAAGGTTTTTATTTAATTGATCCAAGAAATAATGACTACTTTAATTTTATTGTTAGCTTACTCTTTTGCAAGTGTTTAACAGACATTTAGCACTTAATATGTGTAAATGAATGTGTAAAGCACTGAGATGAAAAATATATTTTTATTTTAGTCTCCAGCTTTTTAGATTTTTCTCCTGAGAAATGGACTTATAATTTCATAATATCTCAACAATATCTCAAACTGTGCTAAAAATAAATAGCAAAGTGTGTAATCAAATTATTTAAACTGCAATCCACATTCATTTTATGTCTCTGCAGTCTGTATGTGAACACTTACTGCATTTGTGTCTATTCTGTATTTCTCCTAAGGACTTTTAAGAGAACCATCTGAGATAAGTTGATGCAACGTGAATGTGAAAGTGCAACATCTGAGCATTAAATGTCCGCCTGGGAAGCTGAGAGCTGTTTTGAATTCATTATTACCTGAGTCAATAGAACAGCCTCAAATGATCTGCAGAATCTGCAACAGCAGCTTCATGCAGTGTTAAGGAACATGATTTTACACCATTTGATTAAAGTATCGCATTCAGAGACACGTAATACTAATGTCAAGATAGTCAAGGACTGTTGAAAGTTTCTCTGTCAATCAGAAATCTTTTTGAATGTACATTCATGGCCAGAAGTTTGAGAGCACACAAAGTTTGTTACAAAACATCTTTTCACAAAAACTTGTGTATAACCTTTTTCCACTTTATTAAAGAGAAATATTTCTACAAGTACTTCATACTTCACTCAGTATGACTCACCTGCATGTTAAAGCAGTACAGGTTTTCTTACACTTGAAAAATAGTTATTTGAAAGTGGAGGAGTGTGTGAGTGTACACCACTCAGATATTCAGCAGAAAGTAAAAAATCCATTCATTTTCTCCTCTGAGAAATAGATTTCATCAATAATATATTCACAAAGGGATAGTTGTATGAATTTCTTTCTTCTGTTGAACACAAAAGATGATATTGGCCCCACTGACTTCCATTGTATTTTTTTCCCCATACTATGGAAGTAAATGCGGCTAAATGGCCTAGCAATTTTAAAGGGATAGTTCACCCAAAAATGAAAATTCTGTCAGTAATTACTCACCCTCATGTTGTTCCAACCCCGTAAGACATGCGTTCATCTTCGGAACACAAATGAAAATATTTTTGATGAAATCTGACAGCAGGATCACTTCTCCATAGGCTTCTAAGGGACTGAAACTTGCTGGCCCAGAAAAGTTATTAAAGAGATCGTTAATATAGTCCAAGTGACTCCAGTGGCTCAATCTTAAGTATATCAAGCGACGAGAATACTTTTTGTGCGCAAAAACAAAACAAAAATAACGACTTTATTCCTCTGTTCAATTCCTTCTCTCTGGGCCTCGAGTTGGTTCACGTAGTGTTTTTGTGCAGCGCGTCAGTGTTGTACATCACAGGCATTACACACATGACCAGCGTCGGCCAATAGTGAGCCTACGTGGTGACGTGTAACACAGACGCGCTGCGCAAAAACACTACGTAAACCACCTCGAGGCCCAGAGAGAAGGAAGTCGTTATTTTTGTTTTGTTTTTGCGCACAAAAAGTATTCTCGTCGCTTGATATACTTAAGATTGAGCCACTGGAGTCACTTGGACTATATTAACGATCTCTTTAATAACTTTTCTGGGCCAGCAAGTTTCAGTCCCTTAGAAGCCTATGGAGGAGTGATCCAGCTGTCAGATTTCATCAAAAACATCTTAATGAGAAGATGAACGAATGTCTTACGGGGTTGGAACAACATGAGGGTGAGTAATTACTGACAGAATTTTCATTTTTGGGTGAACTAACCCTTTAACAGCTGCCGTTGACGAGCGGCAGTAACGTTTGTGGACTTTTTCTGAAAGTTATATTAAACTGTCTGAAAACAAAACCGGGTTCACTACCAGTCTAAATATGTTCACCGTGGTCCATTTCTGTGTATAATATAGATTAAAAACAGTTGCTGCTTACCAATTCAGATGCTGCATCCTTTGAAGGTTGATTGTGTCACGTGGCGTGACAAAGGCTGTCCCAATTCGAAGGCTCCTCCAAATGCATCCTTCATTTCCCGTGCAGTGAAGGATACAACAGATTGATCCTTTGTGGTCTTGCCTACCCTAGAATTCATTGCGCGCCAGTGACGACAGGCTTTTTTTTTTTTTTTTAAAGTTGCCGAATTACACTTGTAAAAGTACGTTTTGGGTTTCAAATTACTGAAATATCTAATGATACAAATGTAAAAATAAAGATTAAACTTGACAGCGGTTTAAATGTTGATATATCTTACTAAGATGCGACTATGGTTTCTACTCTTTATTATATAAACAGAATGGACTGTGGTGAACATATTAAACTCTGTTTTGTTTTCAGTTTAAAAGAACTTTTAATTAAATCCAGTACAAACGTTACATTCACTCATTAAAGGGATAGTTCACTTTGAAATTAAATTTTGGTATGTTTTAGCTTACCTCAAGGGCATCCAAGATGTAGGTGTCTTTGTTTCTGCAGTAGTTTCAATTTTGATATTTTTAGGTCAAACCGTTCTTGTCTGTCAGTCATATAATGCAGGTCTATGGTCACCACCTCAAAAGAGCATGCACAGAGAAGTCCAAATTAAACAATTCCCCATCGTAAGACACGAAACGAGCGGTTTGTGTGAGAAAACGAACAGCATTTATATCGTTTTTACCTCTACACAACCACGTCCAAGTGATCTGAGGGCGCGCGCGCTTCCTGGTGTGTGACGTGTGCGCGCGTTCTGGCTTAGTCTGCGCAAGCGCCGGAAAGTGTACGGAAAGAGGTAAAAACGATATAAATACTGTTCGTTTTCTCACATAAACCACTCGTTTCGTGTCTTAGGCCATCAATGTGTACTTACGATGGGGAATTGTTTAATTTGGACTTCTCTGTGCAAGCTCTTTGAGGTGGTGACCATAGACCTGCATTATATGACTGACAGACAAGAACGGTTTGACCTAAAAATATCAAAATTGAAACTACTGCGGAAACAAAGACACCTACATCTTGGATGCCCTTGAGGTAAGCTAAAACATACCAAAATTTAATTTAAAAGTGAACTATCCCTTTAACAGTAGCTGTCACAGTTGCTGTGCAACAAGAACGGTCCTCCGTAGGCTAGCCCGTCCCGTTTAACAACGCTCAGTCCGACCTTCGAAGGATGCAGCCTCTGAATTGGGACGCAGCTTGTGGGTTGAAGACTTAGGCAATAGTTTATTCCTTCATAAAAGAACTTAAACCCTTTTCTTTTCCCTTGTATCTCTACACTTACTTGCTTCAAATCAAAGTTTGTAATGTTGTGATTCATCTTGGATCTGGTTGGCTTGGTTCATGGCTTAGAACAGCGATTCCCAACTGGGTTTTACATTTTGCTTTAAGTCGACATGAATTGAAAATTCACCCTATTTATTTTCTAAATGCATGTTATAAATCTTACTGTGAACGATTCATCGATGTATGTTTATGTTTCGTCAATGTTTTTAATTTGAATTGCCATTACTGGATCCTCTGGTGAAAACGTCACCTCTCTTTGATGATGTATGCAGGACTTCTCCAATCAGTCATTTCGGTTAAACCCCTATCCATGCAAGCTAGCATTGATCAGCCTCCACTTTTGAGTGCAACGTCCACATTTTGATTCATCGCTATTTTTAAAAAACTAATATCAGATTTTTATAGCTCTGCTTGATTAATGATAATGGCATCTTGTATAATATGAGATGAATCAATTTCTGGTTTGAAGTCAACTGAAGTCACAATGAAATGGAAGTAGTGACAGATCATTGTTTCTGCATATAGATTATTGAAAAACAAAAATGTATATTATTGGTTGATTATTGGATTTTGAGATGTGGGCATTGCACTCAGAAGTGGAGTCAATTGAACATGAGCTTACAGGGATGGGGTTTATTTTGATTAAATGAACTGGAAAAAATGAAATGTACACAAATTAATTGTTCATAATGAGATCTATAATATGCATTTAGAAAAGATAGGGTGAATTTTCATTTCAGGTTGACTTCAAGGGGTTCTTGAGATTTACTTATGGGGCTGTGGGGTTTTGAGATTTACTTATGGGGCTGTGGGGGTATAAGACAAATAAAAAAAATATTGGGAAATACCGGCCTATTTCTTTATTGTTGAATTGTTTGAAGTCCCTTTGAGAAAATGAATGGGGATCCAAGATCCAAGGCTGCTGAAAAAGTGGGCGGTCACTGTTGAGCTCTATTGCATTAGAAATGAGCTGGGAGAGACGGGAGAGAGAGAGGCTGAAAAGAACAAGGCCGCATGTTCAGTTTTTCAACACGTTTCCGAGAATTGAGAGAGAATGTCTGGAAGGATCCAGTGCAATTTTTTATGCATGTCAGATTCAGTGTGTGTTATATTAGATCATATGCATGCATGCATGTGTGTGCTCGTTTCACACAAAAGATAACGCATGTTCAGGCATGACAGACCTGGCAATAGCATTTCAGGTCATCTTTTGTCTGAACGGAAATCGCATTGATCTGATAAAAACTGCAATTTAACTAACCTTTCTATCTGTTCTTTTGTATCTGTAAATGGCAGCTGTGTTACTGCGTGCGCGTGCAGAGTTTGTTCGCATATCAGCATCTGTCTCTGTCTTTGTGATGACAGTGGAGACTCTCATCTCGCTCCTGCTTATTGATTTTTCCCTCCCCATGTTGACGTTGATGTTGCGAAATGAGGTTTGGCTCCGTGGAAAGCTACTGTGTTTAGCCGTGTGTCTTTTTCTCTTTCACTGCTGTTTCCTCCTTCCTCTCTAATGAATATTTTCCAGCTATAAAGTGTAACAGCCACCCATCAACTCGATTTGAGTCTGTTTACGAGACTATTTGTATTGTCCAATTCCATAGAAACTCTGTGAGCTCATCATTTGAAATAAAAAAAAAACAGATCATTAAAGGGTAAAGTGATTACAGCTTCCCGGGAAACTTTATGACATTATCGCGTAAATGTCGCTGCACGTTTGTAGATGTGTTTGTCGGAGCGTGTTTAAAAATGTGTTCATCCATCTGGCCCTTGTGTTTTGGGTTATTATGTGAAGGCTAGTCACGCATAGCCAGACATTTAGCTAGAAGTGTGTAGTTGGATCCAAAATTCCTCTTTGGAAGACTAATGTTCTTTATTAACACACTGATATATAGTTCCACACCTCGAATCTGATTGGCTGAGAGGCCTTTGGAGTGCTTATTTTGCATCAGCATCAGCACAGACACTGTTTTTCCTTTTCATAATCTCCAATAACATTATTTGTCAATGACCCGTAAATACTTTTTCATGCTAATTTGAATTAATTTCAGGTGCTGCCAGATTTGTATGTTAAACTCAGCAGTCCAGTAGTGGGAGCAAAATGTCTCATTGAATAACTGCATGATTCCTGTCACTTATTTGGACTTAAACAGTTATTTAGACACATTATTTTCATGCTTTCAGAGAATTATCCTGTTGGACCCCAATTTCCTGAAACAGTTGAGCAGAATTCTTGCTGGGTTGGATTGTGCCTTCACAATCAACATAAAAATAAAACTAGACCCTATTTACCTTTTCAATATACTGAATGTTCCAGTCAGAATTCATCTGTGCAGGTGATAAAAAAAAATAAAACAAACAAAAAAGTTTGTTCTAATCATAATTAGATGATTTTAAGAATCATAAGGCAGGCTTTCTAAGATCTTACCAGCAGTTAAGCAACAGAAGAACCTTTTATGTACATTATTTGACTTATTACATGCCTAAATAAACAATTAGACACAAAATATTGATTTGAATACTTTATTAGCTCATTAATCGCAAAGAATCCACGAAGTAAAACAGTTCCTAAGCAGCTTTGAGACGAAGTTCAAACAAGGGATAAT
Source organism: Squalius cephalus (assembly GCF_949319135.1). Lineage (NCBI taxonomy): Eukaryota > Metazoa > Chordata > Actinopteri > Cypriniformes > Leuciscidae > Squalius > Squalius cephalus. The sequence continues at coordinate 6,047,908 of NC_137146.1, forward strand.
TAAAGATTACAGTCGTATCACTTATTGCACTGCTTTTCTCCACAAAACAATAACATGAAATATTGATTTGCGCAGAAACTGTTATAAATCTTACATGTTTATTATCTTATAATCCATTACAGTGTACTAGATGAATACTTACAATATTACCGTAGATCTACTATTAATACTGATTGGTTTTTAAAACTTGGTTTTACAGTAAGCACAGTCAATAACTGAGGCGCAAGATGGCAGATGTGTTTGAATGAAACAAGAGTGTGTCTGCTTTGTGATACGAGGGACGTGAAAGAAACGCTGGCCTCAAAAACCCAGATGAGCGGCCATTATACAGCATTGCTATTGACGACGGTCATTAACGGGAATAACTGACCTCGAAATGCCAGTTAATGTTAATCTAATCGCATGTAATGATAGATATAAAAATGCATAATTGAGAAGGTGAACTTGACCTTCAGCCTCTACATCTTGATCAATAAACCTCCTAAAAAGTGTATGCCAGTGGTTTTTCAGAATCAACCACTGCCAGTCCCCAATCAAGCAGATTTTCTTGTTGAATTTTTTAATTCTGCTTCATGTTGACTATCCTAGACTTAGTGAGAACCATGTAAATTTGTTTACAGGAAAAATGATCTGTTTGCAAGACCTGTACACTTGTGTCTGAAGAATCAAAATTTTCTACTCTACGACTCAAGACTAGTTTGACATGCTTTTCTTTTTGACAAAATGATTTTTGCCTGTCAGTGTGAATGGAACAATTATATACCATATTCAAATTATTTTGGTGCATATGCTTTTCGATGATACTTAATCATAGGGTCAATTATTAAGCATCAAAGGTCTTTGGGAGCTCATTATAATCTTCAGTGTTCTTGTACATCGTGAGCTTTAGCAGATTTTGAACACTGACTGGATGCTTTACTGGATGCATCTGTATCTGATACAGGCAGCATGTCTCTTCCCAGGATCAAACCAAGCACACTCATTAGGAACGAGATAAAGCTAATTACTATCAATACACTGAAGTATTTATGGAAATGAGTCACTGCAATTAGCCAGCTATACACAAATGAAGAGAATCAGAGGCTTGGTTAGGAAAGAAATCCACATTCGAATAATCTGAGAGGAAACCTATTTTAATCTCGAAAAGTGATTGTGGCACACATATGTGATTCACATGCATTGATACATGGATAGGCTTTAGGCTTTCTGCGGCAATACATATTAATAATGTATACAGCTTTGGAAGCTTTCTTTTGAAATAATCTGTCTCAAATGAGTTAAACCCACCACTGTGTGCATCAAAATACACATCTTTTCATATCTACACTCTTAATGATAATGTTATTGGCATCTATGGTCCTCTGAAGAACCTTTGAAACCTTTCTCTTGCAGAAAAGGTTTTTATAGCAAAAAAGGTTATTAAAATGTTCATTACGCTAAGAAAAAACTGTTCACTGAAAGGGTCTTTGGGGAACCAAAAATGGTTCTTCTATGGCATCACTTGCAAGGGTGTAATGAGTAGTTTGAGAATAAAATGTTTGTTGCACTTTATTTTACAGTATGAGTACTTACAGTGTACTTACCTAAAAAGTACTGGGTAATATAAGGATATACGTATATATGAATATAATATATATATATATATATATGAAGCGTCCTTGAGCTTGGGAAAGGCGCTATATAAATGAAACATTATTATTATTATTATTATTATATGGGTTAAGGTTAGGTTTAGGGGTAGGTTCAGGGTTGGTACCTAGTTATTACCCAGTTATTGTTATTATTATAATAATAAGTACATAGTATGTGGATTGGGAACAGGAGTGTAAAATAAAGTGCTACCGAAATGTTTCTTGAGCACCAAATCAGCACATTAAAATGATTTCTGAAGGATCATGTGAGACTGAAGACTGGAGGAATGATGCTGAGAATTCAGCTTTGTCACCACAACTATAAATGTCATTTTAAAATATATTAAAATAAAAAATTAAATCATAGTTCACAATATTACTTTTTTTTTACCTGTATTTTTGATCAAATAAATGCAGCCTTGTTGTTAAAATCAAGTCCTGCTCTACAGAAGTTAGAACAGAACCATTTTGTATTTTTCTGCATTTTTAGAAAAAAAAAAAATTTGTGGTAGGTATTGTGGTATTTGTGGTATTTGTATTGTGACTAACAAGAATAAACTGCAGCACACACACAAAAGACAGATGACTGTGCATGATAAAACACTCTTTGTGCTGAGCGGAATGGACCAATCGGGATGTTTCCTGAGTAGGTTTACAGGAAATGCATTATTTCTGCATTATTCTCATCTCTTTAATGCCATCTGTCCGGTTTCTACTTAGCTTGAGTGCTAAGACCCGCAATGGACCTAGTCCAAGTTCTCCTATCATTTGGACATTATTTACTGAAAGAAAATGCAGACGAAGCTTTTTACATTTAAAAATCATATTTAATACTCACATCACCTTTAATGTCTTTGACTGTGTATTTGTGGCACAGAATGAGATTGTTTGTGCATTTTCATCGCTCTGAATTAATTCACTTGTTTTCCTTTCTGCATCCAGTGTATCTCTTCTCAATTTGATGAAGATTAAATTGAGTGTGTGAGATTATATTGAATGCCGTAAGCAAACTAATGTGTGAAGTGATTTGCTGGGGAAGATTGTTCTCTCCGGCTGCAGGCATGCGCTTCAGCCTTCATTTCCTTTATTTTCATTAAAGACAGGAAGTCTCACAATACATGAGAGTCATGTTTGCTTAGTACAGTTACAGTGTACCAGACCTAATGAACACTGAAGATTTTTTTAATGTTTTTGAAAAAAGTCTCACCAAGGCTGCATTTATTTGATCCAAAATATTGTGAAATATTAAAATAACAGTGTTTTATTTGAATATACTTCAAAATGTAATATAGTCCTTTATTTTCGGCATCATTACTCCAGTCTTCAGTGTCACGTGATCCTTCAGAAATCATTCTGATATGAAGAATTAGAGCTCTTTCTTATCATTATCAAAACAGTTGTGCTGCTTAATAGTTAATAGTGGAAACTGTGATATGTTTTTTCTTTTGCCAATAGAAAGTTCAAAACAAAACAACATTTGAACGGCATTTATTTGAAATAGAAATCTTTTGTGACATTATAAATGTCTTTACTGTCACTTTTGATTCATTTTATCCATCCTTGCTGAATAAAAGTATTCATTTCTTTAAAAAAAAATGCTTACTGACTTTTGAATAGTAGTTATGGAACACTTTCTTTCTTTCTTTCTTTCTTTCTTTCTTTCTTTCTTTCTTTCTTTCTTTCTTTCTTTCTTTCTTTCTTTCTTTCTTTCTTTCTTTCTTTCTTTCCACCGTGTCTTGCACTCTTGGAGGTAAATTCTCTTCTCTATTCTTATCATCGTGGTGTATTGGAGCCCAAAGCACCGGCCCACCTGAATGAGACCAGAATAATTCAATCAGATTGGCTGAGATCTCATTTGAGGCTGTTTGCAGGCCGCTAAGCACAGGCTTTGCCTCTGTCAGAATTCCACACAATGCCTCGGGACCGGTGATTGACAGCTCTCGGGTTCTTTCAGGTATAGAGTTCATCATTTTTCCTGGAAGTTCTTGCCTTTTTCCTTTGCGCTTCCGTGGGTTTCGCATTACCCTATTACCGCCAGTGTGTTTGGGTGAGTTCATCCGTGTCTACATGTATGTGAAAATGCTTTTACACTACACTGATTGGTGGAACAGTCCTCGTGAGGCAACGTGAGGTTAAGTGCCTGACTCAAGGGCAACTCACTTCTGGAGTTCAGGGTCACCCCGGGGACACTATAAAAGGGGAGGAGACAGACCTCTGGTTGGAAAATCAATGGGAAAGGAAGAGATAATTGTCTTTTGTGCATTTAGTTTTGAGAATTTGTGCAAAATGCCAAAAATATTCTACATACAGACAATGCCTTATCACTCTTCAGACTCAAAAGCTAGACAAAGATGCGTCTTCAGATGCCTTAAAAGTTGGAGCAAGTCTGATGTGAGGCGGCCATCTCTTTGGTGCTACTACTGCAAAGGCTTTGCTTATGTGAAACATAAACATGTTATGAAGACCATTGGGAACCAAACAACATTGGAGCCCACTGACTACCATTATATGAACAAAAACAAACACTTTCCCCTTTTCCACCAGAATGGTTCACGTTCTGGAGCCAGAGCCTGTTCTCAGCTAGGCAAACTGGAGCCTGTCGCGATCCGGCCACACGTTTCCACAGACTTGAGGAACGAATGGTGACGTAACGCTAACGTGTGTTGTTTACCTGCCTATAACCAGTCTAAAAACAAAACATTGTGCGTCACATCGTTCCTTTTTTATGACAAACTGAAACTGAATCCGTTGATTCACTCGCTGGGTTTCTCTCATGCGCAGAGTTTTATATATTTAGATGTAAAGAGCAACATTATTACATTGCTCAACGAGACCGGGCCAGTATGGCTATACGTTCACACTGTCAGTCCAATCTGATCATTTGTGTTTACGACTGGATTCTGATCTAAAATTATTGACTGTCCACATTGTGAATCACAACTGTTCAAATCCGATTTGTTTGTCGTTTTTCTGGAATATCTGCATTGGTTTCTATGGCAATAGCGTAGAAACAGCAAACGGAGGGGTTTGCAATAGATGTTGTTTTATTTAAAACATGATATTGTGTAGTCGCCGCGTTAGACTACCGCGTCTTATGAGGCAGAACCATACAAGGCTTTCTGTGCTGTCTCCACCGGGTTCAAAATATGTCTCATTTTCAACAACACAACATTGTTTCTGCAGTGATTTTCAGCATGTTTCAGCAGCGTCTGACGGTTACGTTTTACATGGTGTGAGAAAGTCACATAAACCATGTGAAATCAGATCAGAGCAGTCAGACTGAAACGGATATCCAGAAATGCGAATTGAATAGGATTTCAAAACACATATGATAGCTCGAAACAGATTTGTAAAAATCGCATTGTGATTTTTTGTTGTTGTTGTTGTCATTCACACTTGCTAAATCTGATTGGATTTCAATCGGATATGCACAAAAATCAGATTTGGACTGACAGTCTAAATATAGTATATTTCCCGCTCCACGGCTCCATTTGAGAACAGCAAGTTTTTATGGCCGGAGTTGAACCGATCTTTCCGGCCTGGAACGCCTTTTTCTGCAAGGAAATATGCGGAACAGTTCGAGGATGAACAAAGACTGGGAACCCGCACCGGAACCATGTCGGTAGAAACGGGGTAACTGAGACATTTCTCAAAATATCTTCTTTTTTATTTTTGAGTGGAGTAACCCTTTAAAGACACAATCAAGCATTGCTATATATCTACCTATAGCAGGGGTGCCCAATCCTGCTCCTGCCGATCGACTGTCCTGCACAGTTCATCTCCAACCCTAATCAAACACACCTGAAGCAACCAATTAATGTCTTCAGGATCACTTGAAAATTAAAGTCAGGTGTGTTTGATTAGGGTTGGAGATGAACTGTGCAGGACAGTCGATCGGCAGGAGCAGGATTGGGCACCCCTGACCTACAGTATAGCAATACTATGCCTATTACAGCATCCACATATAAGCTCCTTCAGTATTATCAGCAGCTATCGCATTTCTCAGGAGCTAATTACCCTCCTCCCTCCCCAGCTCCTCCTCTCGACTGTCAGGATCGGCATTCTGATTCCGACTAAATTCTCGAATTATGTTGTACATTAAAATATTGAATTAAAGGAGACATATCATGCTTTTAAATCGTTCCTTTTTACATATAAATCATACATTTGTAGTCTATATAAAGCGGAACTGCAATGCTTGGGTCTGAATTCCTCATTATTATAGCTCCACAGGCCCCTTTTCTACCCCTTTTCTGATGTGCGTCTGAGAGCAACTCGTTTTGGTGCGGTCTCTTTAAATACTTCATACCCCGCCCCCTCTCCAGGATGCAGAGGTGACACTCGGTTCAACTCCACCCCGTTCGGCCATTTTTGTAGTTTGATAGCAGATACACGATTATCTAGCGGCACAGAAACTTTTTATTCACACGTTATTAACAAAATGTCAACAACGGAAGACTTGTCCAGCCAGCCTTACATGTTCGAGCCAGAGTCGGAGCCGGAGCGAGATGAAAATTAAGACGACGAACGTCTTCATATGGATGTATCGCAATGGTGTGTTACTGTATTTACACATGAAACTTTGGTCTTCCGACCTTTTACCACCGTGTCGATTTATTTTGATTAATATATGCGAGGGAGAGAGAGCAAGACAGCGTCTAGTTTGGAGATGTTGAAGTCTTGTTTACACGTTCGCCGGGCTCCGAAGAGAGAGAAAGTGCGTGCGCGCGACCAGGTCTCTCTCTCTGCTTGTTCTTTCAGTTAAACATGCGCCCTGTCACAAGCGCAGCAGTTCATCTACATTAAACGGTGTAATGAAGCGTGTGGGTTACTACATCCAACAACCGAACATTTTAACTTACCCTCTCGTAACTTCTGCATCCTTTAGCTTGGACTACAAAATTGCAGCGAGAAATAAAAATGGCGGATTGCTCGAAGTGTTGGGCTGGAAGTCAATGTCCTTATTTGGCAGTTCCGCTGCAAATACTGAGACGTAATAGTTCACAAAACGTCATAGAGAACAGAAAAATTCTGGAACAGGTTGAAAAATAAGGCCAAAACAGAATATAAAGATATCAACGAAGCACCTGAAGAGAATAATTTCAACTTTTCTGTACTTCTAAACACTCCAAATATACAACAAAATGCATTTAAGGGCTAAAAAAGTGGATTTAGCATGATATGTCCCCTTTAATGATATCTGCAATACATTCATGTTGGTTCTGTTCTGTTTACCCTAGGGGGGTTATTGTTGCTCTCGCCCAGAACAGAACCATACCGCCAATCCAAACTGTAACTAGTCATTTAGACGAGCCACTTACTTGTTGATTTTGAGAATGCATAGTTTTAAAATCACACTGCTACATTCTGTTGTGGCACAGGTTTACGTTTTTCTGCACATGAGTGTGAGCGTTTACATGCATGTGTGATTGAATGGATAAATGGTCCAGTCGGTCCAATTTGCTATGGAAGGTCATGACCTGAAAGTGCAATTCCGGCATTACATGGACAGTGTTCATGTACTCTGAATGCACCACAAAGAACAGAACTAAAGTACTCTGAGATGGATGGAATTAAAAATTGAGGCAAATCTGCCTCCCAGAGTGCTTTGCACTACTTTGGTTTCTTTGAATGCTCTTGAATAGTGCAAACAGCTCATGACTGGTGCACGTCTCGGCGTGCTTTTACCATGTCTGTGCTGAGCCACAGTCCCGTCTCAGAAATAAACATCCTGTTGGGTTTTTGATCTCTGGATCACTCCCTCTCTAACCGATCTAGCTCTCTTTCTTTTCTTTAGTATATGCTTCATGTTTTTGAGAGCACAAATGCGGAGAATTTAGTTTGACGTTTATAATATTCACATTTGTGTGCGTACAGGAGACACTGTAGGAGCCCTATTTATTTGAAACCCTGGGTTTGCTAGCTCCATGTGTTCTTCACAAAAACCCTGCTCCATCCTCTTCCTTTCTTTCATGGTCCTACACTCTAAAAACTGCTGGGTTAAAAAATAACCCAACCTTAACCACACCGCTGGGTCACTATTGGACAGAACACGCGCTGGGTTGGTTTGACCCAAGTGCTGGGTTTTACCATTTAACCCATATTTCTGGGTCATTCATTTGACCCAACCAGTGGGTGAAATTAACCCTCTTGCTGGGTTAAGTCTTACTCATGTGCTGGGTTATTTCTTGTCTCATTGCCTTATTAAAATTAGAAACAAATATTTGTTATATTATGAATGTAAAATAATTATTATCTCTGTAATACAATAAACCAGAGAGGCCACTGTATGATTTCAATCTCATTTTTTATTTATTTTTATTTTATACATTTCTTTAATACTTTTCTTTATCGAATACAAATGTTAATCAATGTCAAAGGTCTGACATGTCCCCCTCATTTCATCCCTGAGGCACAGCATGTGCAGCAATTCACCAATCATCTCATTTTGTAAATATTCAACCATGTTGGTCCTCACCTGTTGATTACACAAGTCAAGTCAAGTCATCTTTATTTACATAGCGCTTTTTACAATACAGACTGTATCAAAGCAGCTTCACAGTGATACTGTAACGTGAATATAATACAACAAAGTTTGTTTCTAGAAGAAAATTGCGTCATCGTCCACCTTAAGGCAAATCAATAATATTGTTGAATATTAAATGTCCCCAACTAAGCAAGCCAAAAGCCAAGGCAACAGTGGCAAGGAACCAAAACTCCATCAGGTGACAGAATGGAGAAAAAAACCTTGGGAGAACCCAGGCTCAGTCGTTTAGTTCTCCTCTGGCCATCGAGCGAACAGTGTATGATTATGATTCAGGCAGCATTACAGGTCAGAGGTCAGATTGAATAAGAAAATTCAGAATATTTATCCAGTTCCATCTGGTTAGAAGTCGGAGTCATCACACCAGTATGGAGACGAGTTTGTTGAGGATCAGTCGTGTCGATGAGGCCTTCACAGGGCTGATGAGGCTGGCCCTTCAGGGATGCATCATGGATGGGTCCAGGCGCAGGTCCACCTTCTGATCTGGATACGGCCTGGATCCGGCTGACTTCAGTAAACTTTAGAATGAACAGAAAGACAAACATTAGCATTCATGCCATTCCTCTTATTAAATAATGAGTACATCAGGTGTTATAGGAAAGTGTCCCTGGTTCCGGCTGACCTATGCAGCCTAATAATCATTTAACTGATTTGAATAATAGAAATGTATAATGTTCTATATGAATGCCAGGTAAAAGAGATGCGTTTTAGTCTAGATTTAAACTGACAGAGTGTGTCTGCTTCCCGGACAATCACTTAGAGTGTTGTAATAAAACTGACATGCAAGTTAAGCTTTTTTTGTGGAAGTATCAATTTATTACTGAATATGCAATTAAAATTATTGCAAACATTACCAAATGACCAAATGTGAAAAACAAACAAAATGTGTATTCAGTATTTGTAGTATTATACAAATAATAGTATTATAGTAATAGTAATAAAAGAGTAATTTGGACAAATATTATCAACATTAAGGCATTAAAATAAAACATTTTATTAAAAGTAAAATATTACTGTAATGTTGATAGTGTCTTTAACATTAAAACTCACAAACCCACAAAGCTGCTCGTTAATCTCCTGACTGGCAGCGCTGATGATCGCCTCGTTTAGATGTTAACTTACACACAATAAAATGAAAGATGACATGCATGGTGGTAGGTTAGGCTAAGTTTACATTTTTTAAGTTTTAAATATTGACGCTCATTCGTTCAACTAAACGGGTATACTTTTCTTCTCAAAACTGGCGCCTGTCCATTTATTTCTCCTGTCCTCAGTCGCTGTTTATAAAGATTGCAAATCATACATTTACTAAAAAAAACTAGGCTATATCAAGCTCTTGAAAACCTTTTTTTTTTTTTGGCAGAAACGATGGTTCGAGACAGTACAGAAGACACACGCAGACTGTGCTGGAACTTACCTCAGTCACTTCTTCTGACGAGTACTTCTAAAACTACGCCAGCAGACTTTTCACTCACAACTCACTAGCTAGCCTACATTAGAGACTCATTTCCCGCTGATTTTACGTACGAACCCTGTGAGGGAAACTGCGCGTATGGATTTCATACAAAACGCTTTTCTCACTTTTAAATATGCAACGTCCACAATGAATAGGCCTACGATAATTACATGATGAATTTAGAATTTAAACTGCATATTTCAAAAAGGCTGCTGATATAGCTGGTTTAATTTCAACTAAGGATTTATTTAACGATGTGGCATTTGATTTTGTCAAAAATTCTAACCGGCTAGCTGTGGCTAATTAATGTTTCACAGAATAAATACGTTACCCCTCACACTTCCATATCAAAGACTGTATGTTGAACAGTGAAATTAGCTTGCTTCTACCACCACAACTTATTAAAAATATAGGTAAACATTCATATTAACTTACCATAAAACAGCTGCCTGCTCCGAGTGGCGTGCTCCTCGAGTCAGAAGTGAAGAATCCAGAAAGTTCCACAAAGAATGAAAAAAGTAACCAGTTGCTGGGTCAAAATAACCCAACCAGCGGTTTATTTGTGAATGACCCCCTTACAACTCATTTGACCCAGCATGAGCAACCCAATAATGTGTTTACAGTACCCCAAACAACCCAACTTTTTGACCCAGCACAATCAACCCAACAATTTGTTTACAGAAACAACCCAGCATTTTTTTGAGTGTATTTATGACTTTAACCTCTGTTGTTCAATTTATTATTCAATTTTTTTTACGATAGACAGAGCCTCACTGTGCTAGTGTGAATCTGGAGGCATCAGGGGAAATCTTAGTGTTTTTGGACACTTGAATGATTCCACTGGTTGAAAGAACTTTTCTGGTTGTTTTAATTGGTGCATACAATTAGAAATCTTAAAATACATCTTGTTTTGCTGCTTAATATGTTTGTAGAAACTGTGATAATTTCAGGATTCTTTGATGACTAGAAAGTTCAAAAGAACATAATTTATGTGAAATAAAAATATTTTATTTTGAATAATTGATTTTGATCAATTTATTGCATTTTTTTTACATTAATAATTTTTTTTTTACTGTCCCTTATTATAGTAAGTTAAAGTAGCCTTTTTTTTTTTATTTATAAAATTTTTTGTCAAAGGATATTTGTTTATAGTTATTATTTTAGGCATTTCAAGGAAATTATATTATGATATGTTCAATGTAAAGTTCATAAAATAAACAGTAGCCCCGAAGATTATTTAGACACTTTACATGTCTTTAAATTATAAAACAAAATATCAAACTAAGAGGCATTTATTTTAAAGAAATATTTAAATATGTTTTATAAAACAATCAGATATACTATTCAAAATCGAAGACAAATTATATTTGGACACTTTCTGAAACATTTATTTTGAGAATACTAATAGCATCATTTCTTTTTGCAGAAAACACTTAATATTTAATAATTTGATGGCAAAGTGTGTTTTAAGCATCCAAATACTAGTTGAAGGCTATATATACTGTGTATTATCTGAATTGACTTAATGATTACTTACGATTGTAGATCCCTGATTAAATGCTTTTAATCAGGCGTTACAAGAGGAGGTTTGGATGTTATGAGGAGAGAATAATAGCGTTTGAATTCTGTGTGGTCACTCTTTTCCCTCTTTTCCGTCCGTGTGTCCGCAGGATCTGATTTCGATAAGAGTCAGGCTGAGCGGGTGATAAGCTGAACGCTTGGCGCACCACAAAACGTCTTCACTGGGGGAAATGAATGGCAGCTCCCAAAGGGACTGTTTGTATTTTTTGTTTTTTTTAGCTCTATTTGTTGACGGAAATTCCGAGCTCCGTGACTGGCTTCTATTCTGTCGATCAGTCGTTGGTATGTGCGGAGTTGATTCCTCAGCAGGCCAATTCAGAGGTTCAGGTGCCACATATGCAGGGACGACAGAATGAGTGCATGGAAAAAAATGCAGCGGAAATCCACAAACACAAAGCTGGGAATTTTACACGCACACATTTTTTTTTCTTTTTTTCTTTGTGTTCGTCTGGCTTTGTTTCCTAAATCCTCTCCCAGGCAGGAGTGCAAGGCATTCAATGCCAACTGGCTTTTTATCTTGTGACATTTATTTCTTTTCTCTCCTTTCCTTTCCCTTTTTTGTTTTTCCGTGAGGCACAGCAGCTGTGCCGGTACAGATGGGCCGAGAGAAGCACACCTCGTTGTAATAACACTATCTATTTCCACATAAACAGACTAACAAATGTCAGCAGCTTGGCTAACCATGTGAGCATGGCAACCTTTTCAGTGGCGGGAAGAAGAAGGTTTCTGCCTGTGATGAGATTGCAGTGTGTGTGTGTGGGTATGGGAGATTGACAGTCTAACAGATGTTCTTCATTGGCTCTCTGGCTGACGGTGTGTGTGTTGGGTAAGAGATACACAGGTCACGGGCGTGAGGCAGGCGTAGGCTGCTGGGATAATTCGCCATGTGTGTCCCTCTCCCTCCAGCATCCATTATGTGTTTCCTTAGTTCCTTATTGCACATATGTCTCCTAATTTTGTTTCACTGACTTGGTTTACATGATTTCAATTAATCTGAATCAGTCTGTTTCAAGATTTCAGATGTGTCATTATTATGTAACTGAAAGATATTCACGTAGCCTACACTGTAAAAATATTTGTAGTTTTTACAGAAAAACGCTGTATTTTGAAAGTCAATCTACAGTATAGGCTCATTGGAAATCATTTAAATGACGATTATGGGATACTAAAGATTATTGATAATAATAAAGACTTATTTTTGAACTTTGTATTATAGGTAGGATCATTTTCTTGTAAAATACTGTCATATTTACAAATTGTTACACATTATCATATAATTTACAGTGAAAAATAAATCGTGTGACACATCACATATAATTGAACGGTTTATTTTATATTTGTGAGTTTTGTGTTATTTAGTTGTTTATTGCATTATTTTAGTGTCATGTGTGCTATACCCTGTTTTGTCTTTGTTTGTATGACCCTGAGTAACCGTCTGTATTTGTATTGGCATTATTCATGTTTTATGCATGACACTTGTGATGAACTCTTAATGATGCAGATTGCTATATATGATTATCAGTAGAGTTTAAGGTAAAAAGTTTGTGGGATGGTGGCCTGGTATATTAAATCGGTCAATGAAATATACGTTTATAAGTTTTAAAATATACATGCACCAAAATATGCCATTCCTTAATACCCCAAACTTTTTCACTGCATTTTTTTCTGTGAATTTCTGGCAACCACATCTGCCATTTTTTTTAACATAAATTTATCAGGATTTCTTTTTTTTTTTTTTTTTTTTTTTTACAGTGTATTCCAAACATATTTTGTGTCAGAACTATTGTCAAAGTTCATTGATTGTAATTATAAAGTGATTTTGAGTGTTCAAAAGGCCCTATACATAAAAAAATATATTATTATTATTATTATTATTATTATTATTTAGAACTGCAAAAGAATCTGTCTGGCTGACAAGCAAGTGACAAATTACAGTTCCTGTTGTTTTTCCATTATCTAAAATACCTTATTACATCATTCAAATGTTAAAGAGCAATCATCTAGAGTTTCTTTTGATCATATAAAACCAAAACCATGGGTTTGATTCCCAAATGTAATTTGAACACTAAAATATGTATCTTGAAGGCAGTTTTAGTTGCTGAATGTAAATGCAGTTATTCTTAACAAATTATTTAAGATCTGCTCCCTTGCAATTCGATAGTAATTTATTTAAGATTGTTTTTCTCATTTTGCTTGTGGTCAAATGGGTACATTTGGTTCTTATTAGCAGTAGATCTAGTTTTTCAATTGTAAAGCATGGTAAAATAAAAGTTGGTTCGTCAACACTTTTTTGTAATAGAGAAAAGCAATACTGTAATCAATCACAGGTAGAAGCTTTCTTATTCCAGCCTCTCTCTCTCTCTCTCTCTCTCTCTCTCTCTCTCTCTCTCTCTCTCTCTCTCTCTCTCTCTCTCTCTCTCTCTCTCTCTCTCTCTCTCTCTCTCTCTCTCTCTCTCTCTCGATCTTTCTTTCTTTCTTTCTTTCTAATTTAAGCCTGTTCGTTTTTTTTAATCTCTCCCTTGTCAGGAGTCCATTCTGCCACCCTGTTGTTGACATGCCAGATAGTGGTTCAGAAGGCCCAAGTGAATTGTGGGAAAGGTGACCTCTGGTGAATGTCTTTTGTGAACCTCACCTTGCTCTGAGACGATAACACCTAGTGCCATAGAGAAAGAGACAGCATTCGGCAGTGTGTGTGTGTGTGTGTGTGTGTGTGTGTGTGTGTGTGTGTGTGTGTGTGTGTGCGAAATCCGAGGAAAAGCCGGAAAGACCCAAATGCAAATCACATTATGCCATAAAAACATAACATCTTCAGAGATATGTTTGTTATTTCATTGCTTATGGACGAAACATTTCATGTTGTCTAGATATTTAAATTCAGTTTCGTTTTTTATTTAAGAAACACGATTTTGCTTTATCTCGTAAATTCTGTGATAAAGCCTGTCAAACACATGAAATGAAAAGAAATAAATTACTTTTCCCATAAAGAAAATTAAACTTTCTTTTTTTCTTCTTTGCATTATGGCATTATTTTCATGACAATTAAGCACATTTCCTCAAACATTATCACTACCGTAATGCAAAAAATCTCATAAAGGTAATTTGAAATAAATAAACATGTATTATTGAAATTGTACATACTCTACTGTTTAAAGGGTTCTGTCCAATTTTTGTAAATCTTTTTGAAATAAGTCTCTTAAGCTCACCAAGGCTTCATGTATTTGATCAAATATACAGTAAAAATATTATGTAACATTGTAAAATATTATTACACTGATTTCTGTTTTAATATATTTTTTAAATGTAATTTATTACTGTGACGCAAGTTGAATTCTCAGCATCATTACTCCAGGCTTCAGTGTCACATGATCCTTCAGAAATCATTCTAATATGATAATTTGCTGCTCAAGAAACATTTCTTATTATCTTCTTTGATAATAGAAAGTTGAAAAAGAGTCTTTACTGTCACTTATGTTCAATTTAATGTCTGTGCACACTTTTTAAAAACCATACTGACCTCAAACTTTTGAACCATAATGTACATCACTATTTGTAAGTTATGCTGTTTTTAATTAAAAATGACTGTAATAATGTAAAACTTACTGTACTGTAATAATGAGAATCAATATTAAGAATCATGAGAAAAGTAAAATACCTCTAATGCATTTATGCAGTAATGAGAATTTGGACGATATGCTTATTTGTCATGGAAATAATGCAGTCAGTTTTAATATAGTCCTATTTTCTTTAGGCTACATATATATATTTCTTTTGGTGAAATGAGACCTGGACATGCTTTTGTGTGACTCATCCATATTTATGTGTGGGATTTCATCTAATTGGGTGTTTTTAGTGACATCACGAGGATTTATGAGGCATGAGATGCGAAAAACTGTAGCATTTCCCGAACTGGAGTCTGAGTTAGAGAGGTCTGGAAAAATGACACTGTGCCTATCTGTAGCAGTCAGGCTTGATTTTCCTCATTATTTCCTCCTTCCTATAGGAATTAATGAGGTCTGAATCCCACGCCTTCTGTAATACAGGCCACCATCAGTAATAGCCAGTTAAATGAGAGCTCTGTGGTCTAGACCGGAGATGATGGACAGACGTGTCACAGACGGGGTGAAAGTGTATCCCACAGCTCTCTTATATCTGACCGTGAGCGCTGAGACCAACTTTGCAGTGTCGAATCGAGTGAAGATACTTTGGGAATCACCTTACGATCATATAGAGTCAAACTTAAAAGAGAATGTAAAACTGATATTCTATATTGCTAGTTATATGATAGCTTTATGTGCAGATAATGGGTGAATAGTGTCTGAAAATGTCAGTGTGTGTGCAGCGTTGAAGGTTGTCGACGAGGTCAAAGCAACCAGGAATGTTGTCCTGTGCCTCTGGATCTACAGTGACAGATTAATTAAAAAGGGGTTTCCAAACATGATGGGCCTTGCGATTGCTGTCAGATTCACCAGCGTCGCTGCATGTGTTCTGGGCCAGCGTGGTTTCACTAGCATGAACAAACTCATGTGATTAAGCTCTACTTGAGTGGAAGGAACCTTTCAAAGCAAAAACCCTCCTGTCAGAGCAGACTTAGCATTTGAGAACCTCTGACAGCCCTGTCGGGATTCAAAAGGAGATTTGCCAGGGTTGTTTTTTTCCTCTCGTTTGCTGTTTCTCTAATTCTGGTCCTTTTTTTTTTTTTTGGAGATCAATAGCAGCCTTTCCTAAAATTTTTAGAAAGACAGGAGCTAAAGTAAAGACAATACTAACTAACTTTACTACATTTTTATAGCTTAACGGTAGCTCAGATGTTTTCATCAGTTCTTTCATCCTTTCTTCAGCTTTCCCAGTAACAAGCTATTTTTTTACTGTATATATATATATATATATATATATATATATATATATATATATATATATATATATATATAAATACATGACTAGGTATTGGAATCAATAAATAAATGATCCAGAACACAAACACACAAATATATGTACTGTGTATATATATACTTTAATGTTATAATTTACTGTTAATTAGGCTATGTTATTAATATAATTAACAATAAATTATAATAATAAACAGCTATATAGGGTTGGGTTATATATAGTAGTTTAGCATAACTCTTTTTTTATATAAAAAATATTTTGATAAATGATTAAAAGTTGCCATTCATCATACATGTTTTCATGTTTGTTTTATACAACACTGTATTCAACAGTTCACTAAACAAGAAGTTAATATTAAATAACTTAGGCTACATTTTAGACACAATCATTCCACTTACTTAATCTATTTTAATGACGATAGTTCCAAATGATGCCAAAGCAGAATTAGCCATTGTGTGTCTGCAAGTAACACATAGGGCCCTATCATATAGCCAGCGCAATGCAGCGTCAAGCGCTACGCAGGTGTGTTTTGCTAGTTTCAGCCCGACGCAGTTATCATTTTCACATCCTGTGCCACGTTGTTTAAATAGCAAATGCATTTGCGCCTATGGGCGTGCTGGTCTGAAAACGAGGTGTGTTCTGGCGCGTTGCTATATTGAGGCAACTGATCATTGAATTATTCAAATACGCACATTACTAACAAGCTCTTTAAATAACAAAAAAGATATTGCTTTAGACTAGGGCTGTCAAACGATTAATCGCGATTAATCGCATCCAAAATAAAAGTTTGTTTTTACATAATATTTGTGTGTGTACGGTGTATAATTATTTTCTATATATAAATACACACACATGCATGTATATATTTAAGAAATATTTGCATGTATATACTGTGTATATATATTTATATTATATATAATTTATATTATATATAAATATTTTACATATAAATAACACATTTTTCTTAAATATATATGCATGTGTGTGTATTTATATATAGAAAATAATTATACACCATACACACACATATATTATGTAAACACAAACTTTTATTTTGGATGCAATTAATCGCGATTAATCGTTTGACAGCCCTACTTTAGACTTTTAGACTAGAGACTTTAGACCAGGTTTCAGTTGGTCAATGGTGCAATATTTATTTTTGTTATTTAAAGAGTGCGTTAGTAATGTGCGTATTTGAATAATTCATTGATTCAATGAACAATCCTTTGTTTTGTTCCTGAATTAATCAGTGTTGTTGAACAAATCGTTTCAGTGAATAATTCAATGACTCACTCATGAACACAGTCACATGTTATATTCCTGAATGAATCACCATACCTGTAGTTTAAATATGCGTAGTATGAATGTAATTACATTCGCCATGTTGACATTATCATGTAACCTACCCAACCCATTCTCACGGCAATTTGTTCAAATTTTACGAAGTGACTAATTCGTACGAATTCATAGGATTTTTGCTAAATCTTAAATATTTTACGAGTTGCCCAATACGTGGAATTCAGACGAATTACCTACCTCTGACCTCACCCCTAAACCTACCCATCCCTGGGGTTTATACAAATAGTACAACTTGATCGCGAGATAGCGGTGGACCTACCAGAGTCATTGACGTCGCCTCACTGCCATTCACAAATCCTCTCTGTGGCCTCATGGGATATATAGTTAAGTGTCCATCGTATGCTTCAGAATCTCGCCAAAAGGAGTAGGTCATCTGGGTACTTTTTGCCTACTCTTTTATCAGTACTGTGAATTTGGACATTCTAATCTTGTCACATACTGTTTTCCACCTATATCAAGGGAAGTATGCAATTTTGGATGCATCCAGTCATTTGTTTTGTTCCTAAATGAATCAGTGTTGTTGAGCGAATCAGTTACATGAATGATTAAAGATGCTTCACCACCTACTGGTGTAACACAGATAGCAGATAACAGTATATTTATAAAAATATGAATATCTTAGTTAGCTGTTTGTTTGTCTTAGCAGCCTGCAGTAAAGCTAACTACATTGTTTTGACTTCTTTAAATTGAAATATAAGTTGCTTGGATTTTGGAAAGTAACAGTTTCATGCTAGCTCCTACAGACAGAACAGGTTGATTGTAGGTCGCATGTTTATGATAAACAAGCCATTGATCTAAGCCGAGGCCAGGAAATAAATACTGAAATCCAGATAAGTGTAGAGGGTCACTGCCAATCTGAACCCCATCTCTGCACCGCAATGTGCCTTGACACCAAATCAGAAGGGAGAGCGCAGCGTTCAGGCATCTCCAGACAGGTTCCTGCCCACAGCAACGATCTTCCTGCCAATCCACTCTACAGCAGACACATGGGTCATTTAGTTCTACACTCGCTCTTACAAGCAGACAGATCGACGGACGTGACACACACCCCTTGAGGAGGTGTCGAGAGTAAGCGCAGGGGGAAAAAAGTAGAGATTCTTAGGAATGACAGATTTGTTTGAGATTCAGGGAGGTACTGTCTAAGGAAATGAACTCCACTTTTGGCAGCCGAGGACTGTAAAAACAACAATAGTTTAAGTTTTTGTGTGTATGTGCTGCTCTGAATATATGTGAATTTAGCTGGACAGTCACAGCTCTGAATCGTGTGTCACGCTGCTTTAACCAGGTGCGATGCAGCAAGTTTTCAGTGTCAAGGAATTTTTCTGTCCTCCCTTCAAGAATGTGCATCATTCAAAATTGAATTTAGAATGCCTGTTACATAAATTCCAGTTCAACTGCTGAATTTGAATAGAATTCGAACTGAGCTAACCGGATGCAGAATTCCAGATGGATTTTGAAATTTAGATAGATAGATAGATAGATAGATAGATAGATAGATAGATAGATAGATAGATAGATAGATAGATAGAACGTCAGTTGGATGGATGGATCGACTGACAGACAGAACGACGGACGGATGTATAGAGAGACAGACAGACAGAAAGAACAACAGATGGATGGATGGATGGATGAATGGATGGATGGATGGATAAATTGACAGACTGACAGAATGATGGACGGATGGACGGACAGATAGATAGATAGATAGATAGATAGATAGATAGATAGATAGATAGATAGAACATCAGTTGGATGGATGGATCGACTGACAGACAGAACAACGGACGGATGTATAGAGAGACGGACAGACAGAAAGAACAATGGATGGATGGATGGATGGATGGATAAATTGACAGAATGATGGATGGACGGACGGACGGACGGACGGACAGATAGATAGATAGATAGATAGATAGATAGATAGATAGAACGTCAGTTGGATGGATGGATCGACTGACAGACAGAACGACGGACGGATGTATAGAGAAACAGACAGACAGAAAGAACAACAGATGGATGGATGGATGGTTGGATAAATTGACAGACTGACAGAATGATGGACGGACGGACGGATAGACAGACAGACAGACAGACAGATAGATAGATAGATAGATAGATAGATAGATAGATAGATAGATAGATAGATAGATAGATAGATGATGGATAGATAGAACGTCAGTTGGATAGATGGATCGACTGACAGACAGAACGACGGACGGATGTATAGAGAGACAGACAGACAGATAGAACGATGGATGGATGGATGGATAAATTGACAGAATGATGGATGGACGGACGGACGGACGGACGGATGGATGGATGGATGGATGGATGGATAGATAGATAGATAGATAGATAGATAGATAGATAGATAGATAGATAGAACGTCAGTTGGATGGATGGATCGACTGACAGACAGACAGAATGACGGACGGACGGATGGATGGACAGACAGATAGATAGTTAGATAGATACTTTTGAACATTAGTGTACATAGATTTTACTTGACAAATGCAGTCGATTGAGCTTAATTTGGTATTGAAATGGACATTTAGTCAATAATGAAATAACAGGACTGATCACTGTTGCTGTATCACATTGACTGTTGACAGTGTCAGTCACATCAATAAACTTTAATAAGAAACTATAGCTAGAGAGCACGCAATCGACAGTCTCGGTAAAACAACTGCTAATGCGTGAGCAATATTAAGTATAGCAATAACATTAATTAAATTAGCCCGGTAAACTTTCCCTCCATTATAATTGATTCTCCGCACTGAGCTGTTGGCTGACAGTGTAACCGAACATGCAGGGTTTGCTCTCTAAATGAGAAACGAGTTCAAACTGTCTTCTATAAAAATAAAGATTAGACTTCATAGTCACCGCTGCAGGGTTTCACCCACACATATGACAAAGCACATAAATGCATTAAAGGCTTTTGTCAACTTGCTTTTACTAACGTCATCTAATGGGTTTATTCTGCTCCTGCCATTCTCATTAAAAAATGAGGATGTGTTTTCTTCAGGAGGAGGCCACATAGAGCGACTGCGCATTTGTGTGTGACCATCGAGCGGGGGTTATTGCAAAGTTGAGAGCGTAACATTATAGGGTTGTAATGAAAACGTGTTCTTTTTGACATGGAACCGGCCGCAGCTGCTTTAGAGAAATTCCAGTCACGCCACCGCTGATGGACAGAGTTCGGAGAGTTGAATTTTCAAGCTGTTTACAGCACTAAAAAAAAAAAAAAAAAGAATTAATGGCACTCGGTCGGTATCTGTGAAGCAGCAGTGGCCATTATCATATTTGAAAAACGTAGGATATGTAAGTGAGCCTTTTTGGTTTAATGTATGAATTGGTTATGCTGTGAAAGTGTCGCTCCTCAAACAGAATTTTTACAGCTCGACTTGATTGCTTTCTCAAAATTCATTACTCTTTTGACCCGCCAGAACCGTGTCCGCAGCAGTGCACGTTTGGGTTCGCTTTGCTTTTTTTCTTAATTGCAGGTTGTCGGCTCCACCGATTGACGGACAGAAATGTAACCGCAGGCTTTTGACGGCGTCATCACATCGCTGACCGCTCTGCCACGTGTAGATATTTAATTGGATTCATGGCCTTGAGACACATCTATATCTCATGCTCGCTAAGTGGAATTTTTTTGCATTTATGAGATTATCAAAAGTGTCGATACACCCAGGAAACAACCGGCCAGACTTTGCAATTTCAGAGCTGCTCAGTAATGCAACGCGGCATCCCACGGAAAGCTTAAGAGGATTTGAATCTTTAAATGGAAATCAGACGGAGCGTTCGCTTTCATCTTGCGGGAGAAGCCGTAAGAGTAAATATTATTAAAGTGGGAGTGAGTGAAACTGTGCCACGAATTATTAAATTTCTTTGAGCAGCTCTGAACTATTTTCGGGCCTTCAACAAATCTTGAGGTTCTCCCTGCGTCGCGGTTGATTTTAGTTGTCTGCAAGCTAATTATGATCCATGAGATTTGATTAGCACAGGAAGCAGATTCGGTCCACGTTAGAGCTCTGAAAGGAAAACATTGTAGGTAAGCATCTAAAGCCATTTCCCCGTTCTGCGCTGTGACTGACAGCCATAAGTGCTTGCCTGGTGGTTGGGCAGGATTGAGTGGTTTGATTGGGCCCATTGTGTCCCTGTGTGAAGGAGATTGACAAAAATTACACAAGCTGCCATTTTCAAACGCCACTTAAAAGCTCCGTCTGCGAGCATCTCTATGTTTTCATCTGTTTTGTTTTGTATGTTCTCTCTTTGCATTTTACTGGTGCACTCGTACCACTGACTGAAAGTGTATGTGTGTGGAAATGCTCCCGGAAACTGTCTATTGAGTATGGTAAAGATGTCAGTGGTGTCCTTAACCCTGTCCGCCAGCTCATAAAGCAGTGGAAGATGCTGCCCGGCTGATACACTCGCTGATCTGCATGCCTGCGGCACAAGCGGCCCGTGGGGATAGAAGCCTATAGACCTCCAGTTGCTAGAGCTCAATAAATATTGAGTAATGAAGCAGATTTTGTAAGACTATGACTCAGCAGTGGCTTTGTTAACAGTCTGCGAGGCTCTGTCTTTAGAGCATCTGCAACTTTCACATTATCTTGTGTGGACCAAATCCATTTGACCATTTGTTGTCGGTTTGTTGTATAATAGGTTTTGAAGTATTTATATCTTCTTATTATATAAGTTTGTATGTGTGTTAAATCATTTAATACATTTGAATTAGGGATGCAGCGATGTATCGGCCAATAATCGGCATCGACCGATAAAAGCAATTATTTTAGACAATCGTTCGATTGTTTAAAAACAGCTGATGTTCAGGACCGATTATATCGTATTAATCAAAAGGGGTGGAAAAACGTGTCAGACTGGAACTCATACTGTGTGTGATGGATTGAATTTTGGGCTGTCTATGCAACAATAACGCATTGACAGTTAAAACTGTCTCTGAATCACCCGTAGTTCAAGCCAGGGTTGCCAATCCCGCACCTCCCATCCGATAATCGCATTGTGCTTTGGTACTTCTGACAAGAAACACAGTCTCAGATTTCAAATTCTGTCCATTTAATTACGAAATTCAAATAATAAGTGCCGTTTTGACGCTCTTAAATGTGACGTGACGGATCGCTGTAGCGCCTCAGTTCAAGCGGCAGCATGGAGCGCAAGTCTTTTCTTCCTCTTTAATACAAGTTATAGTATGTAAAAACATGCATGAACATCTGAAGGTATGTTGAAAGATACAGTACAACTTTTCGGTATGTATCATGTCTCATTTATTCGATCAATCAGTGTTGACGCGGAAAGATGCCAATAAAACAACTTAACGTTGCATTTACTTCAGGAAAGTTATCAAATAATCATAGTTCGTTAGTTAGCTATAAAAACACTAGACAGGAGCTTATTTACTGTTAATTATATGTGTGTTTGAAATAATTTGTCATGAAGACAAGTGTTTATGAAAACTATATCTAATGTTGTATATGAACATTTCAGTTTTTATCTGAAAATAAATAGCAGTTGAATATAAAAGTTGGGCTCTGTTGTTAATTTTAACCGCCAATATTATAATAATGTACAAAATGAGAGGGTTCCCTGTGTAGTTTGCAGCATTAGTTGGGAGAGATTGTTTTCCCTTAACTATCGGCATCGGCAGATATCCTTCTGAATAATCGGTATCAGTGGAGCATCGGTGCATCTCTAATTGAATTGTTTATTTTTAAGTTTAGTTTAAGATAAGTACATATCTTCCACGTAATATTTTAATAATTTATTTAAAAGCAAATTATTACAATTTTAAGAATCAACAGTTTCAATATATATATGTAATTCACACACACACACACACACACACACACACACACACACACACACACACACACACGTCTGGTGCACTATCTTTGTGAGGACTCTCCATAGACGTAATGGTTTTTATACTGTACAAACTGTATATTCTATCCCCTTACACTGCCCCTATCCCTAAACCTACCCATCACAGGAAACATTCTGCATTTTTACATTTTCAAAAAAACTAATTCTGTATGATTTATAAGCTTTTGTACCCATGGGGACCTCAATTTAGGTCCCCACGGTGACACGAGTCCCCATGAGTCTGTGTGCATTCAGGTTTAAGTCCTCACCGGTGTAGAAAAACATGTACACACACACACACACACACACACACACACACACACACACACACACACACACACACACACACACACACACACACACACACACACACACACACACACACACACACCTGTATGACTTAGTTTTTTGTGTGGAACTTTGAATATTTCAGTGTGTTTTATCTACTCAGACAAAGTAAATGGGGGTCCAATTTAATGTTGTTTGGGACTCACTTTCAAAATATCTTCTTTTGTGTTTCGCAATGGAAACAGCATGTTAATAATGACAGAATTTTCATTTTTGGGTGAACTGTCCCTTTAACTGTGGTTGTCACTCAAAGCTTTGTAGTCTACATGGCATACATTTATTGTCACAGGACAAGAATAAATGCCCTGTCATCGTTATACCCATTTAATTATTATGCCACATGAATTTAAAGCATATAAATATAATGCATTTACTGTCAATGTTACTTTTCCTAGCTTTGACTTTATTTTGAAGCCTTATTAATATGACATAAGGGTTGATTAAGTTTAGAAAATCAGTGTGCTCGCATCTCAGGAGCCCTGCTGATATCGGTGAGGTGAAGTTTCGTGACTTTACTGAGTCTTTCCACTGTCAAAAGAAGTTGATGTGTCTTTTTTCTCCTGTCTGAGAGCGGCGCAGCGCAGCACATCTGGCCTATTCAAATCCCGCTGCAGCCCCTGCTGCTTCTAACCATTGAAATTATCAAATTAAACGGAGCGGTAACGGTCTCTACAAAGGCACTGCGTTCGGGGAAGAGCTGCAGTTGTTCTTGCGGCGCTCCTGCGTGAGGTGACGTTCTGAGAAGGACAAAAGCATCACTCAAGAATGATCGGCTGAGAGTTGTTATGTTGTTTTCACGACCACTGCGTCTACACTGAAAGTGACTGGTTCCCATTGCGATAGCTTGAGGATTTCGCTGAAGACGTTGAAGCTGCACATCATCTCGGAATGACTCAAAGCTGGACTTCCAACAGTACAATGGATGAATAATTCTGTATACTTTATTTCTCAATGGAAATGCTTCTTAAAACTGACTTTTCATAGGTTTTTTAGGGAATAATGACAATTGTATACAAAATAATGTTATATAACTTAGCTTACATATGGTTAGCAACAAAATATGGCCAGTGACCACATTCTGATGCATCTTAAAGTGCCCCTTTTGATGCTTTTTCAGATATTACCTTTCATGTAGTGTGTAATATATCTGAATGTGAATGTAAAAGGTATGCAAAGTTCCAAAGATCGAAGGTAAATGGGGGTATTGTCTAGCCTGGAATAGCATAATAGAGAAGTGTTTTCTCTCTCGCGGGGGGGCGCTTGTCTGAAGTTTAAAATCATTGGTTACCCGTAAGCCAATCACATAACGTTTGGTTATGGCGTGTGTTATGCGCATGCTCAGCCGCATCTAACTTCCACTGTAAACACATGTATGATGCAAAAACTAAACCATCGAGCGAAATACCGGAGTGAACATGGCTGTGAACGACTTTTGCAGATTATGTGAAGTAAATCTACTCAAGTACGCATCCACCACGGTACAATCAGCGTCTACGTCACGGCTCTCAGCCCGCCCTCTGTTCGTTGATTGGCCCGGCTGTTTTCAGGCCGGTGGAAAACTGAAAGATACGCTGCTATCTCAGACTGACTACAGGAGCGAAATGAAATTAGCGGAAGTAGGAAGTCTGACGTAGTCAGGCTAGGTATTGTCCCCCAAAAGAAAGAACCTATTCTGAATTGCCTAAAACGAGTTGTCAGTAATTCCTGCATGGTTTGTAGCAGATTTGCATAATGCCAGCCTATGGTCTTTGGCTGCCCACGGACAACGTCTACTTTGAACCTCAAACACTGTAGCTGAGACTAGAAGAGTTTGGTTTTGTGTTTTCGACATGTCGAGAAGACGCTGTTTTCTGCTCTGTGAAAGCAAATTCACTTCACATGCATCCAAAGGATGAGGACTTGGGCTCAAATTGATACGGTAAAACCGACGCCATCGTTACTGTTCGTATCACTGTGTATCAAACGCTTAGGAGGATCCAGAGCTGAAATTCAGTAGATGTTAGACTGGCCTAATAGTGATCAGCAGATAATACTTTTCAGTGATTGTCTGTTTTTATTTATAGAGGGAGGACAAAGGAATTTATCTCACAAACCGGGTTCGAACATGCAGTGCCTGTATTTGAATGCTAACTGCTAGGCCAAGGCGCCAACATCAGCACTCACTCTTGATAACGTGATTATTCCATGTTGAACTATATGACTGAAAGGAAATTAAAGAAGTTTATGTGCCAATAAACAGCATCTTTTAGCACTAACCAATCAACCAGCCAGGTTTGAACCAGTTTAATGGGGTACTAAAAAATATATGTGAAATATGTCCAATGTCCTCCTCTATTGTCCTTTGCATTTAACCCATATAAGTTAGTACACTCATATTAGGAGCAGTGAGTAGTACACACACTCTGCAAAATGTGCACACACACAGCCGAAGCAGTGGGTGTACACTCTTGACATCAATGGTTCCATGAAGAACCTTGGACCTTTCCATTGCACAAAAGATTCTTTATGATGGAAAAAAATATTCTTTAGATTTTTAAAATGTTCTTCAAACTAAGACAAACTGTCTTTGGACAGTACTTGACCCTTAAATTGATTTTCAGGTGCCAAGGCAGCATACTCTGCATGCAACCTATCATATGCACACTGCTTGTGTGGAGGCAGTCAGTTTTGACCGCAAAAGATGAGGTAATTTGATTGGATGTCATGTATTTGACCTTTCACGGCACTAACATTTTCCTGTTTTTACACTAGAAGCAGCATGTTGCCTGTTAGAAATACATGCCCGGTTTTAATGTTATTCTAAGGTGGGGAAGAATTAAATGAACAGCTAAACTGTTCAACAAAAACCCCCATGTGTATCCCAGTTTTGGACCACTGTTCTATAGCATCAGTGTGAAAACCTCATTTTGGAACCTTTATCTTTAAGAGCGTAAATAAATCTCTAGTCAAAAATCAAGGAGAGTTAACGGTTTTAGCAAAGGCTTTTTCTACTTTTAAGCTCTTTTCCAATAGCTGTGCTCCTGATAATAATGCTGCATTGTCTTCTAAGATGGCCTTTTTGTCAAAATTCAAATGGGGCGTTTACATATAGCGACGAAGGCAAGCTAAGCAGATTTAAATTATAAATATACATTTTATTCAATTTTGCCTGCATCCTAAAGGAAAATCTGCTGGAATCCATTGCTATTAGCATGTGTTCCACTTCCACATGTATACAGAGTGTTTCAAATAAAGTTGGATTAGAATGTCGCCTGATAAAGTAGCTTCCTATGTAGACAGCAAACACAGAAAAAAGCTCACTTGGTTTCTAAACGGAGCTAAAGGTTTGCTTTGTATGGCAGAAACATCAAGGACAGATGAACAAGTGATAAAAAAACTCAGGTATGAGATGTATGAATCAGCTTTAGATTAGGATCTTCAGTCGTTTCTACCTTTAATAGAATCAAACCTTTAATAGAATCTACCTTTAATTTTAATCAAATGATTATGATACACACTTATATTATTTACAAACTTTTATGTTAGATGTTAATCGGATTTGATTCTAACCAACTAATATATACATATATATATATGAAGAATTCAGATGCAAAAGCCTCTAAGTGCCATCTGAAATTTTCTTCTAGAATGAGTATTTTTATCAAGCTTGTATATTTATGTTCAGTTATTTCACTTTAATGGCAATGAAAATTACTGAACTTAAATATACGAGCTTGATAAAAATGGTTATTTTAGAAAAAAAATTCAGATGGCACTTAGAGGCTTTTGCATCTGAAGTCTTCATATATATATATATATATATATATATATATATATATATATATAGGCAGTGTACATACACTGCCTTAAATATAATTTTAAACCAATATAATTTTATTGTTGTGGGCTAACAGTTGCATTTGCTTTGCAAATCCACACTCTCTCATATATGTGAGGTAATATCCTTTATTAAACTGCAGAATCATTAATTACTGGAGGAAGCCAATTCATATCTCGCCCAGCCTGAATAATGAGGGACAAGGAAGTCTCATACTCACCAATAATTAATTCATAAATGATACCCGTCTCACCCTTGTCCTGGCCAAGGATACTGCGGCCTAATCATTCCACAACCACTGTCAGCAGCCGTTCTCCATCACTGTTCCACTTCCAACTCTGTAATCAGCGCAAACACCTTAATTGGTACAGTCTAAGGGCGAGTTGTTATTTCAGAGGAAGACGTTGAGCTTTGGGAAAAGAGATGGAGGTAGAATTATAAACACAATTATACTGAGTGTGCACTTTTATATAGCTCAGGAGATTTAATAAAGTTCTCATTGTATTGTTTCAGTATCAGGTTGGATTCAAAATGTTCTTCTAAAAGACAAAAAAGGCACAAATGAGAGTTTTTAACATAGAGCAGATGTTTAATGAAGTATGCAACTTGTAGAGACCTATTAGTGAATGAGAGATATAACATTAATGAGGATGAAATTGCATAAGGCTGCTCATTTGATTTATTTCTCTTTTTAAGAGTTTTTGATTGCAGACTTGATGTTAAGCCTCCATTCGGCTCAACTTGATCTAATTTTTCTATGGGAAACTGTTTTTGAGATTGCAACAGATTGAGATTTGTTTTCAGTACTTTTTTTCCGCACCAAAATTAAGAATGAAAAACACAAAATGTCATTTTTACGTACAAATCAAAAGCTTGGTGCTCTTCCAGATTCACAGCTTCAATGGGATGTATTTACATTACCATTGTTGGCATTGTTACTATTTGGAAGCTCATGAAACATGAAAGGCTCTTCATATTTGGTTTCCTTTCTTTGCTCCAATTCGTATGACAGCCCCTAAACTCAGTGTGTCCTGCCAGGCATCCTCCATTCAGCTTAACAATAGAAACACGTGAGCTTTTTTGGTCCAGACAGTGGGATTAAGCTGTGCATGTCTGAATGGGACAATGACAGCAGGTCTTTGTAAATATATTCTGGGTTACAGTATCTTAATCCTGTTGTGTGTGTCTGTGTGCTTGAGAGGAAACATTACACTGAGCACTAAGGCCATAAACATGCTTGCGCAAGTATGCAGAATGTTTAGCCAATGTATTGTAGTCCATAGTACATACTTATTGTACATACACTGCCTTAAATTTGTAAGCACTATCAACTTGGATGTTTTAAGTACAATCAACTTGGATGTTTAAGTTATTTCAACTTAAATGACATTAAACTGATTTTAAATGAGTTGATTCTTGAATAACTTATAAAAAAGTTGAAAATTGTTTAACTTATTTTGATGAGTTAAAGCAATGTAAAAACATCATAACTTACAGGTCATATAATTTTTTACAGTATACATTCTTGTTGTGTTAATGTGGTGATAACAAACCTCAGAACTCAAGGGGGCGCTAGAGTTACCGTCAAATGTCACTGAGGCAAATGTGTTATTATTTAGGTAGCTATGATAGCTGTACGAACATGTTGACAGTTAAAGTGATAGTTCACCCAAAAATGAATAATCTGTCATCATTTACTCACCCTGATGTCATTCTGAATCTATAACAAGCAAATGAAATCTGAGACGTTTCTATCCCTCCATTGAAAGTCTATTCAAACAAAACTTCAAAACGTTCATAAAGTGATTGTAACAGAAATCCATAGGAACTGAGCGGTTTAATCCAAGTCCTCTGAAGAGACACGTTTGCTTAAATGATGAACAGATTTAATTTAGGCGTTTATTCACATATAAACATTGATCAGCAAACATAAGCAGGGAGCTCAACTGTAATTGCTTGACACGAGAGTGAACCTCATAGTGTGTCAAGCAAACATTCTTGAGCTTCTGTTTACCAAAATTAGATGCTATTTATGTTGTTCCCTGATCAGTTTTTATATGTGAATAAAAGCCTAAATGAAATCATAGCGAATTCAGTTGCATTTCCTGCAATACAGTTTTATATTTTCTTAATGTCCCCCTGCTTGTAGTCAATAATTTGATCCCTTAAAACTCATCTTTGATCACCGAAATGACATTTAAGTGCTTTTTCCTTGAAAGAAAATTCTTCATGCCTTAAAATAGCTTGAATGTAACTCTACACCCTTGCCTCATTTAGTATATGCGGTTCTATGAATATGCAAATGAGCCCCGCCTCCACTCACTCACACCAGCTCAGAGATCCACTCATTGACCTGATTGGTTACAAGGTAGTTTGTGACGTGAGAAACACAGCGATTTTGTTCACTGCATTTTTAAAGAGAACATACTCAGCAATGGTGTTGACTTATGAATTTGCACATGGTTTGTCTTAAAGCACATTAAAAACACCACATAGACATATAAACAACATTAAAGGGATACTCCACTTTAAAATGAAAATTCTGTCATCATATACTCACCCTCATGTTGTTTCAAACCTGTATGAATTTCTTTCTTCTGCTGAACTGAAAGGAAGATATTTAGAAGAATGTCAGTAACCAGACAGTTTCTGGTCTCATTGACTTCCATAGTAGGAAAAAAAATATACTATGGAAGTCAGTGGTACCAGAAACTGTCTGGTTACTGACATTCTTCTAAATATCTTCCTTTCTGTTCAGCAGAAGAAAGAAATTCATACAGGTTTGAAACAACATGAGGATGAGTATATGATGACAGAATTTTCATTTTAAAGTGGAGTATCCCTTTAAAAACTTGATTTTCACCACAAGGGTCTGTAAACTCCTTTATTCATGAACTCTTGCATCTTACCTATATGGTTTTGTTTGTAAACATACAGAAAAAGACAAAAGAAACCCACAATCCTCAGAGGAACAGAAATCGTCCACTTAAAGGTATGCTGTGTGTATCTTTGCAATTTAATTATAAATGATCCTGGGGGTCTTCCTCTTTATCCTGACCTGATGTGGCCCTCATAAATATTCTCTCTCAAGTGCTCCCATAATCCTCTCTGTCTCCTATTTTGTATCCATTTTTGTAACCCTCTAAACTTTAGATTCTAGTGTAGGTTTAGCAACAGAGAACTGATACAGTATTTTGCATTTCTAAGGAGCTAATCCTGAAATAGCTTTAGGCTACGTTACATGACAAGGATGTACTAAAAACGGAAAAGGTTTTCCTTTGCATTTTTTGCGAACTTTGTGAAAAGATCCCTTTCACAAGGATCCATGAAAACAACTAAAAAATGCTGTATTATGCTGCCAGGCCACTACTATGTAACTTTGTAAAGAAACATACGCACTTATAGATTGAACATGTAATAATACGCATACGCATGACGCCACAGAGACGATAGCGGTATCGTTTGCAGAAACTTGCACTTCGAAACCCGTTTTCAAAAGTTAGCGTTTTCAGGGCGCCAAAACACCATTGTAGTGTAAATGAACGGCCAAAACGCATTTTTGTTCTGTTTTTAGTTGAAAATGGTGTTGTGTAAACGATAACAATGTAAAAATGTTATCATAACTTACAGGTCATATCATTTTTTACAGTATACATTCTTGTGTTAATGTGGTGATAACAAACCTCAGAACTCAAGGGGGCGCTAGAGTTACCGTCAAATGTCATTAAGCCAAATGTGTTATTATTTAGGTAGCTATGATAGCTGTACGAACATGTTGACAGTTAAAGTGATAGTTCACCCAAAAATGAAAAATCTGTCATCATTTACTCACCCTGATTTTCAAAAGTTAGCGTTTTCAGGGCGCCAAAACACCACTGTTGTGTAAATGAACGGCCAAAACTATTTTTTTTCCTGGTTTTAGTTGAAAATGGTGTCGTGTAAACGGCCTCTTAGAATAGTGGCCTCTTTAGCCAATGTATTGCAGTCCATAGTACATACTTATTGTACATACACTGCCTTAAATTTGTAAGCATAATCAACTTGGATGTTTGTAAGTACAATCAACTTGGATGTTTAAGTCATTATAACTTAAATGACATTAAACTGATTTTAAATGAGTTGATTCTTGAATAACTTCTAAAAAAGTTGAAATCGCTTAACTTATTTTGATTAAAGCAATGTAAAAACATATGTTATCATAACTTACAGGTCATATCATTTTTTACAGTATACATTCTTGTGTTAATGTGGTGATAACAAACCTCAGAACTCAAGAGGGCGCTAGAGTTACCGTCAAATGTCATTAAGCCAAATGTGTTATTATTTAGGTAGCTATGATAGCTGTACGAACATGTTGACAGTTAAAGTGATAGTTCACCCAAAAATGAAAAATCTGTCATCATTTACTCACCCTGATTTTCAAAAGTTAGCGTTTTCAGGGCGCCAAAACACCACTGTTGTGTAAATGAACGGCCAAAACTATTTTTTTTCCTGGTTTTAGTTGAAAATGGTGTCGTGTAAACGGCCTCTTAGAATAGTGGCCTCTTTAGCCAATGTATTGTAGTCCATAGTACATACTTATTGTACATACACTGCCTTAAATTTGTAAGCATAATCAACTTGGAGGTTTGTAAGTACGATCAACTTGGATGTTTAAGTCATTTCAACTTAAATGACATTAAACTGATTTTAAATGAGTTGATTCTTGAATAACTTCTAAAAAAGTTGAAATTGCTTAACTTATTTTGATTAAAGCAATGTAAAAACATATGTTATCATAACTTACAGGTCATATAATTTTTTACAGTATACATTCTTGTGTTAATGTGGTGATAACAAACCTCAGAACTCAAGGGGGCGCTAGAGTTACCGTAAAATGTCATTAAGCCAAATGTGTTATTATTGAGGTAGCTATAGTTGTACGAACATGATAGATCACCCAAAAATTAAAAATCTGTCATCATTTACTCACGTTACACACGTTTTCAGGGCGCCAAAACACAACTGTTGTGTAAATGAACGACCAAAACGCATTTTTTTCCTGTTTTTAGTTGAAAATGGTGTCATGTAAACGGCCTCTTAGAATAGTGCCGTTTGCTGGCTCACAGGAAGTGGCCGATTTTGTTTCAGTCTTTAACTCCCGACATTATTTCTTGTGGCTTCACATAAAATGAAATGCAAAGAAGGGAGATGTCCATCAAACTGTGTGATTTTAGACTCAAGTCAACAGCTTCTGTGACAGCAAACAAGCTATTTAAATGAGATCAAGAGTGCTCTGACGGCACCGTGGTAATTACATTACCCAGCTGCTAAACTACGGCTTCACTCGCCACACTACGTCTAAACAAACATCATTACCCATAATACCATCAAACAATGATTTTGTATCTTTGACATCTCTCTTCCTTTTTGTTTTCGAACAACTTTAAGCCAGCTGTTTTTAGCAATATTTTAGGCAGTTATTTTTAGCTGGTGTTTTCAGAGGCAAAGCATTTTGACCCTGCTTGTCAAAACAGATGTTTCAGATGTTGTGAAGTAAACATTAGAAGATGACTGAGGGATATATTTAATATTTACAATATGCTTGATATTATTAAACCAATATTGTGAAAGTGCAATGAGTTTAACACAGTTTTTATTTGCACATTAACATTCATTTCCAACAGTTCGGTCAAATAAAATCAGTCACAGTCAAAAATGTGGCATGTAGAAAGTTAAATTATGTAAAAAATGTGGCAACTTATTACTAATTATTGTTATGTTGGTGAATATAAACGATTATAATAATGTAATTCTTTCTTGTGTTTATTTAGTGAAAAACTTTGGACAACATGCCTTGATTCTTACTCAATTTGATTTTGTTCGCTTAATTTCTTCCTTATAGCACTTTATAACGTACTTGGCACAAATGATTGTCTAAATTATTATTATGTTTCCTCTGATTTAAAAAATAAAAATAAATCAAATATACTTTTAGGCTAAAAATACTGCGATAAATATTATTCTTGTCGTATCGTTCCTGCTGTCTGCTAACATAAATATTCTATTATTGTCCATAATTAAGGACCATTTACTGGCTCAAGCTTTGGTGTTCTTGTTTGCTTTTGATATTAAAGCAAACACAGATTGAAACGATGCACTAGTATTGGAGCTCACAGCGGCTCCTGATTACAGCCACCTGCAAACACATTATGCACTTCTGTTATGCAGGGGGAAAATAACTCTTTGCCAAATGGAAGTTTTACACTCAATTTACACTCAATTATCCACCAACAAAAATGAAGTATGTTATTTTTACAGAACCCAGTGTTTGCATAGGTTTTTCGATGGGAATAATCCACAGATCGGAGACAGAGAAGGTCTACATATCGGGTAGAAGAGGAATACAGATGCGTATGCAGTATGAATGTTAATATAGATGTGTTTACCGTAAAGTGTGTGTGTAAGGGAGAAGGAGTGATTGGCCCATTCCATCATAATCAGACACCCAAAATTCAATTCTATTCTCCTCTGCGTCTCACCATCTTGTTGAGATGCTGGATTGTTGTTGATGTATCTCCTCATTTTAGCTGCTGATGGAATTGTCCTCTGTTGTAACATCTTAATTAGGGGAAAAAAATGCAGGGGAATTGCATTTAGCATGCGTCGGATGGTGTTGTGTACCAGGAACCCCCATGATGGATGATTCCTGCTGCTAAAATGCATCAAAACCAGAGATGTCATTCTGTCTAACTTGATATTCATAGCCTATAACCTGTATCTGTTTGTGACCTGTCTCAGTGTGCTGGATACAAATATGGCTGCCAGACATTTATCTAGATTTTATGACTCGCTTAAAGTGAATGCGAATTCGAAATTGACGCCATTTACTTTCTTAATGCACGTTTCTGGTCTTATTCTGAAAGATTCATTGGTGCATTTATTGCATCTCCTGCAATAAATATTCCTGAAGTGCACATTGCTTACTTGGGATGCACAGGATACTGGATAATTTAAACAACAGTCAAATAGCTATAACTTGGCAATGTTTCTGCAAACTTGCATTCAATCATGGCTCCTTTCTGATAGGAATCATTTCTGAAAATAAATATTCCTAAAGTGCAAATTGCTTATTTAATTTCATAGTTCTCCAACCTTTTGGCTCTTGAATCTAGTGCAAGTTATGATTGAATTTAGCGACTGAATCTCTTGAAATTTAATTGAATACTTGTGACATAAGAAATAGTGCAGGATTGAAATGTGCAGGAGATATCTGCATTTCCCCAAGAGAGCTCTTGTTTTAACCCAACAGCAGAAATATTCAGCGGCGCATCAGATAAGGTCTTAAATCCCTTTTAGTGCCGTGTAATTCCTACGAGTATGTGCTGTTCAGTTTTTTATTAAATCTATATTTGGTGTGTTGCCTGCGGACCCAAAGAGAAAATTATGCTCAATTAAATTAGTCATGTTGAAACCTCTAATTAGCTGTGTTCCCTGATAAGAAAACCCAATGTGAGATACGGCATTTAACCTCATCTCACCCCCCCCCCCCCCCCCCCCGATGCTGTAAATCTCAATCCACCCCAATTCACACAGCGATCGCATCATCAGGGAGGCGACTCCCGTGAGTCTTATGTAAATGTTGAGGAATCATTACCATCCTACAAGGAATGAAGTCGAATGATTGGTGACGGCATCAAAAATTGGGGCGTTTCTATGGGTGGGCTGTACCAACCCAAAAGGGCTGTCTGCTCACCCAATAGAAAATCAGCTAAGTTAAAGAAGCTTATATCGGCTTTTACATAGCCTGGCTAATGTCAGATCTCGTCTCATTGAGACGTGGTCTGGGAACCACATGTTCATTTTCTCGTATTTGAGGCGTGGTTTACGAATGCCCAGAGCCGTTTATTGGGCGCTAGGAATGTCTATCAAATGCGCCTGTACGTAGCTCATAGCCAGTCGTTTCAATTATACCAGATGACGTATGTAGAGCGACAAATTCAACGAGGAAGAAGACGAAATAAACTTGCGTTCTAAACTACTTAGAACACTATCCAAGGGGCCGATCACACCTGACGCGTTTTTTGCAGTGAGAGGTGCCTATTTTCAATTGGTTTCCTATGGCAGCAAGCGTTCTGCTCGCTGTTTATGCGTCTGCTGCGCCTCGCGTTTTACCGCCTGCTGCGCCTCGCGTTTTACCGCCTGCTGCGCCGCGCGTTTTTGAAGTTGAAAAAAAAGCAACTCCGAGCGGAAAAAGCGCCCAACGTCATCGCGTTATTTCCCACTATCCAATCGAATGAATGGAGAGGCGGGCCTTCCATTTTAGTGATGAAAGCTACAGTGGCTTGAACCCCCGGAGAGTGCGATGATGGAGGATAAACTTGTGGTGCTCTCGCGGGTTACCAGGAGCTTAACGACTTCACGAACCGTAACTACCACAATGTTAACAGAAAGTTAATAAAAGGCTGATTTGATGTTTACTTGACTGACAGGACAGCTGTTTCAGTGGTTGCCTAGCAACATAAAAAACGCAGGGCACTGCTCGTTCTGTGTGATGGGGCAGTGCTGTGCACCTTGCGTTTTCGAACCTGAAAAACGCGTCAGGTGTGATCGGCCCCTAAGGCTGCATCGAAATGTAACTTCGCGTCTGATGCCATGTTGGATCCATAGATATAAACAAACTGCTTCGGTGTGTCGCATAGACGTCGTCATCGTCTTGCTGCTCCCTCCCCGTTCTGTGATTGGTTCCCTTTTTGAGGGGAAAATCTGGTCCATGGTGTCCAGGCTGCCTAGCAGCGTGAATAAAACCCAGGATAGCTTTTACATGTTTTTCTAATTGATTCGCTACTTTTTAAATATTTCATTTACTTTAGTCATCTTTTATTTGTTGATACTCCATCTTATTCTAGCCTAATTTGTGAATATGCAAACTTAGATTAACTGAATGCTTTGTTGTAAAGTTCTAATGCATTTCTGTTATTCTGCTAGGTAAATTAAGATGGCTTTAGCACAGATATAGTTATATATTCATATGTATGGACTACATCTTTTTTTTGTGTGTGTGTGTGCACCATTCAGAATTGAATCGGGAATGACTTTCAATTCAGAAATTTCAATTCAGTTCCTTTTTTAATTTAATTTGAATTGAGTTAGCAAACAGGATAGTTGTTCACATTTGAATGTATGGAAATAAATAGATCATAGATAGCTATAATATGGATGGATTGATGTATGTATGGATGTATGTATGGATGTATGGATGTATGGATGTATGGATGGATAGATGGATAGATAGATAGATAGATAGATAGATAGATAGATAGATAGATAGATAGATAGATAGATAGATAGATAGATAGATAGATAGATAGATAGATAGATAGATAAATTCCTGTCTGTTGTGGACAATTGAATTGAAATTCACACTGATGAATTGAAAGGGAGCTGATACTTAAATCAGAATTTTGCACAACACAATGCCCTCTCCTTCAAAGCATTGTGACCTGAAAGTCTTGCTGTAAAAGAAGAGGAGGACCTTCGTGTCTTGAGATAAACCCTGAAGAGCAGATGAATGCCGAGCGAAAGACTCTCGGTGAGGGGAGTGGAATCATCCATCATTGGCTACAAACAGGGTGATAGCAGAGCTACACAGGGCTAATTAGCTAAATCAGTTTTTCGACAGAAAAACTGACTCCGAGCCAATGGTGCGGTCCTATCTCGGCCAACCAGGTGATGAGACAGTCGGGTAATCTTCACACAGGAGTCTGCACCGGGGTGTAGAAGATATGCTCTAGTCAGCTCTGTTGGGTGTTTCAGGCCTGCTTTTCCCTCCCATTAATGTCTGCAGAAGCTGTCCCAGGTCTGGAAGACATCCTGCAGTGTTCGTCTTAGCAACCCTAAAGACTACACACCAGTTGCTCTTCCTTCACACACCATTAATATCATTAATAGGTTGGTCCTGAAATAGTTCAGTCCCCTAGTCACAGACCATCTGGACCTGCTGGTTTTCAAAAATGTACAACCCTAAGTTTTATCAATAGTAATAGGCTGAATTTATAATGGCATACTACTATTGGCTACAGACATATCACCCTGTAGCCCAAGATTGGTTGCCCACTGAAGCTAAGCAGGGTTGAGCCAGGTCAGTACCTAGATGGGAGACCTCCTGGCAGGGGCGTAATTTGTGGGGGGGTTGGGGGGGAGACAACCCCCCCCGATATTTATACCATGATCACATGAAAAATATGCAGACCCAAACTTCAACCCCCCCAATGTTCAAACCAAATCTACGCCCTTGCCTCCTGGGAAAAACTATGTTGCTGCTGTGTTGGTCCTAATGGCCCAGTATAGTGACGAGGACACTGTACTGTAAAAAGCAACGTCCAAATTCAGCCATAGTGATGCTACCTTAGCAAACACTACTGATAAATGTGTGTCATAAGTTCCCAAGTCCACTTCACAGGCAGATTCCAAACTTTTTGTCTCTGGAGAGCAGTAAAAGCAGAAGCAAATAGATTGTGATGGCGCATAAGCAAGGAGAGAGAGAGAGAGAGAGAGAGAGAGAGAGAGAGAGAGAGAGAGAGAGAGAGAGAGAGAGAGGAATGGAAGGGCTATGACTTGAACGCAGGAGAGTGGGAAAGCGTTTCTTGTGAAGTGAGTTGAAGAGAGAGAGAAAGAGAGAGAGACTACAGAGACCGTTTGTCTGAGTTTGAAGAGCTGCACTCTGCCATCAAGACATTTTTTGGGTTAATGCAATGAGCAGATCTACATGATGTGGCCGCAGGGGCCTCTCACACTGCCTCGAGGTTCACCAGGGGCCCCTCCAGGCCCTGCAGTATACTCTGAATGGCATCATGGACCGTCCCAGGCTGCCAGCTTATCGCTGGCCCGGAATGATTTGTCATTGGTCAGCTTCTAGAAAAGCAGCTAATTAACTCTGTCATTTATGGCTAAAAAGTTGACTAAACGAGAGGCCGGATGGCTGGAAACTCTCTGAGGGACAAACGGAGAGACATGTAGCTCAGCAAGATGCTTATTTCATTAGCCTCATCTAATTTGCCCTTTATAATTTCTCTCTCTCTCCCTTTCTCTCTCTCTCTCATGCATCATTATATTGTTTTTTTTTTCTTGAATGTTTCGCGACACTTTCAAGCGAGGGGCGCTAAAAGGATGTTCAGTTTTATCTGAAACAGATTTTTATTACATTGGTTGTTGTACGTATCGCAGCAGTTTAGAATTGAAATGTATGGGTGAGTAGTAACATGCTATTTTAGCCTTTTTGATCTGTTTTATGTGATGCTCTACCAGGTTAAAAGCCAATCATATGGAGCTGGCTTTGTGTTGCAAATGTCAAAATATATGTGATGCAAATGTCAAAATATATTAGTTTACTAATGATGCACTATGGTAAACGCATTTTGAGTTCATAACGTAAGGCGCTTTTCCACCATTGGTTGTGATGTAATACAAATGCGTCAGTCATTGCCTTGGTAACGCAAGAGTTTACGAGATGTACTGTAAATAGCGACCGTGTTATGGAGGATGATCAGATATTTCTTTCATTTAATTTAACTTAACTTGCGTTAATTTAGTGCTTGGCCAGCTACAGAGAAACTAGCAGCCAGACAACAGACAAGTGACCAATCCTGAGTGGCGATGTCACTACACGTGCGAACCGTGAACGAGAATTCCTTGCCAAAAACGGTTTGTAATTGTGCCGTGCCGAAACAAGCTCAAGTGGAAATATAACTGGAACCGTTCCGTACCGTTCTTATAACTGTTTGGCCCGACAGTGGAAAAGCGGCTATATATTGTATAAGAACCGCACAAAAAAGGTCTTTATTAATCGATAATCTGCCCCCATAATTAGCAAAAGGAATAAAAATATGTTTTACCGCCTCTAGAATTTATTTTATTGATTTGGAAACTGCAGTGAAATGTATGTATATGTATATTTTTGCACGCGTGCACGTATTTTCAATTAGCCTGCCTACAGATTGTCAATTTCCTCCAGTTCCTGTTTCCATTTTCCTGTGCTTTAAATCCATGATATAGTCATCAATGAATCCACCTCAACTAATAAACTCATTTCTAGTGCTGCTATGTCCAGTTCTTTTATGAAACATCAAGGTCTATTTCTGTTTTACCCGCATGAGCGAAATGCATTTAGGGACTGCTGTCATCCTGAAAGCACGGCGAGAGAGATACTACACAAATAAATACAGCCGCCCAGCTCTGGGATCTAATTAAGAAATGAAGCACAACATATAATTTAGCACCAAACAATGTGCAATTTCCCCTTCAACCTCTTAAATTGGTGTAAATGATGTCACCCTGATGGCCAAGCGATCCGGCGGCAGGGGTTGATGTCGGGGTTATGAGTCCATTACTACTAACCTCATCTTCCCATTGCTCTCTGTGTTTAAACCACAAGCTTAAATGACTGATTTCTGACACTCGGCTTATTTTGAGTTTATTGTTTTAATTGAATTACCCTTTAATTTCTTAACCATGAGCTGAAATTTAGAAAATTGCGAAATGATAAGTAAAGAAAGAAAGTAGAGATTGCCTGAGAAACACGTCTGGATCTTCAAAGTGGTTGAGTACTGCTTTCGCTGTTCTGTTTCAGTGCCATTATGTATATTTAGCTTTAAATAAAGCAATTACTAACCTCTCTGTGGAGGAGTAACATGTCCTAGCATGCATCGTTCCTTCTAATTAAGAGCTGTAGTGGCGAACCAGTTTTGATGGAGCATTTAATGTTACATGTTTGGGAATAACTGATGTTTATCCAGACTCTAGCCAGTCTCAGGAGAGAAACCTTTTCTCAGATCTGTAGGTACGTTTATAAAAAAGAAAACAGCATCTTTACAAGGCATTCTGTTTAGAGCCGATCCTAGTCTTGCCTTTTATTCATCATGGAAAAACCTCTCAAGGGTTGAAACATCAAAGAGCTGAAGGCATCAATCACATTAAAGCAAGACGAGAGTGACTTTCTGCTGGAATAAAGTATTCAAAATAAAAAACAGAAGATGTTTTTGTGGGCATACAGTGGGCGGATGTGTGTTGGTCAGATTCACATAAGTATTTTGTGGGGAATTCATTATAGGAATGAATTGCAACTGCCAATAGCATTGTTCATTTGCATGCATTATTTTCTCCATTAAAATGATCCAGCTGTTCTGATGAAAAAATACATTTTAAAAGAAAAAAAACTATTTTCTCCATTTCATCATTTAATGAATTACTGCTTTGATGATCAATAGAGAATTAAAGCAAACATCCCTTTTATATTAAGCTCTGTACATTAATTGCATGAAGCAAATAGCGCTGACTTTTGTGAATAAACTGCAATCTTTAATAACCTTAATTTGCATATAAAGAATGTGTGTTTGAACTTAGAAAGAATGACAGTGACTTAATTTAAATATGCAAACACAACGCTATACCAGTGCAGATGGCGCTTTGTTAAACTGCATTGTGGATGGTGATTAAGATGTTTTGTGCTGAAATATCATGCACAAAAGCGGAGCAAGCGTTTAGTGAATTTTCCTTTTTGGCTTTCAAAGAGTCATTTTAAAAAGCCAACATGAGTTCAGAAATCTAGGAGGGCGTAAACAAAGATGTCCGAGATTCGATAGATAATGCA
>NC_137146.1:6094040-6104040 GCF_949319135.1 Squalius cephalus
AATGAGCTGACGCTTTTGCAAAGTTTGTGCTTGCTGTTTAATAATCATTTGAAATGTAGAAAACTGGCAGCTCCAGTAGTAATATAAAGATTTATCTTGAACTCTGTAATGGAAACTAGCATGTATAAACCTTAATTAAACAATTTAATAATCAATTTTAAAGGAATTATGTCTGTATGATATTACGCTATACCCACATTGGACCAGCGGTTTGGAGAATGGATGGTTCACGTGCGGGCGCCATCTTCTAGCGAGACGCAGGAATACATTCGGCACGACCGTCACAGTGCATTATGGGTATTCTCTAGCCGTTGAGCGTACATTATTGCAGTGCATTGTGAGATTGAATGAGTGCACTCGATAACATCCACTCTGGTTTTGGACGGCTGTCCCCTCATATATTACCCTATTTAAGGGTATGGGGGACGATTTGGGACCCCCCCAATGTTACGAGTGCACTGGACTCTCACTCGTCAGAGTATTAATGAGCCACATCTGCTGCTCACTTACACTGTTTGGACTCCTAGTCAATGTCTGGCCTTCGTTTAGGCAACCATAGGACTCTCTTTCTGCTTTGTTTTCAAGAATTACAGACTTACCCGTGAGAATTTCCCATGCTACAAACATCTATATCAATGGACTAAACTAAGTGGTTCATCTGTGAGAGGAACTTACCAGTTTGATTGACTTAGTTGTTTGATGAACTGATCTGTTTGGAGAATTGATCCTGTTGGCCAGCGATCTCTGTGTTCTGCGTTTCATGTGAATTATGATTGAAAGGGAATCGATACCTTCAAAGCCTTTTGTTATTATCTAATGGACTCTTAAGTTGTTAAGTGGATGTTTAATGAACTGTGTTTGTATCTTCCCTTGAATTCCCCAGCCTGCTAATGTTGGAGATCTTATTTACCTCTAAGATGAGTCTGAAGTTTATATCTGGCCTAAGAAGATTTCTTGTTTAACCTTTTGAGGCGTTCAGTGCATCATACAGACTCTATAAATTGACGACGTCTTTATTCAAATCAGATCCACATTGTGTAGATATTAGGTAACTGTAAAATTTACTCTATTCTTCTCGCACTTCACTTTACTTTCATGTCTTTCGGGAGAAGTGTTGTTAATCCGACAGATGCGATTCTCTGAATTGCGATGCAAACTAACACGGCTGCACCCATTGGGCATTATAGATCAGCTAACATGATCATTATAAAGGTTTATAATAATAATAATAATAAGGTGATACTTTATAAAATAACGGTCCCCTTAAACTCACGCTGGGGGATCAGCAATAGTTTAAACTTGCGCTCCTGTTTGAGTTCACCTGTTTATGCTCATCTGTGAATACTCACGTTCATTTACTGTAACTCCCGTCTGTAGTGAGTTACACCCAAACTATTTTTATTTAAGAGAAAATTAAAGGTCCTGTCAGATGCAGATTCGATGGTTTTATGTTGAAAAATTGCAACTTAATGTCCTATTACAATTAGCTAAATTTAGTATACTTTATTTTTAATATTAATATGAAAATATTTATAAAAATGCATGATGATCTGTGTTTAATAAAACACACTCACACACAACTTATATAATATTAAGGTAACACGATTTATAATAATAAATTTTTTATTATTGTGAGTTTTAAATTGAATAAATACTGTACTCATTTCAAAACTATACAGTAAATCCAATAGTTTCTTTATAAAAATAAAAAAACAGTAAAATATCAAATTAAAAATGTTTGCGCTTAATCAATTTAATATTCATGAGCTAAGTCTTTGTTATGCTGTGGTATCAAGACAGCACATTTCATTCACAGAGTGATGCCTATTAATCTTTCATACACACACGTTTCTCTCTACCCAGAGGCATTATGGGTATTCCTGCCAGAGTGTGATCGTGACTCAAAGCGCAGGAAGTTTGAGGAAGCACCCGGAGTGTTTGGGTCTAACCCTGTGGCTCTGCTCTGTGTGCAGTCAGTGTGTGTTGGACTATCATACGAGGTGTCTTTGCGTGTGATCTGAGGGGCTGTTCAGGCTGATTGCTGTCTCAGTGGTCTAGTGTTGCACGGCAGGGTCTCGGCAGAGCCACACACACATTCACTGAGTTGGAAATCACACAGTCTCTTAATGAGCTCACAGAGCGTGGAGGTTTTTCGACTTAAATCCTGATCTTTTATAGTTCATGAGCTGCCTGCACTCAGATCCAGACGTGCTGTTACTGTACCGTAAAGGGCTCCTGCAGTGTGCGCTTTATATACTAACACTACACACACACAGGAGCGTCACGCACCTGCCTTTTTGAGGGGGCATCAGTGGCAGTTCTGACTCACTTGGTGCTTTCGGCGAGATAAGACCAAAAGAGAAAAAGGATGAAAAAATGATTTTAGTGTAGGAATTTTTTTGCAGGTTGCATGCAAAAGGGCCTGTGTTCAAATCCTGCATGATAAACATGTGATAAATACAATAAACACACATACACACACACAAATATATGTATGTAATGTATGTATGTATGTATGTATGTATACTGAATATATATATATGAAGAGTTCAGATGCAAAAGCCTCTAAGTGCCATCTGAAATTTTCTTCTAGAATGATAATTTTTATCAAGCTCGTATATTTAAGTTCAGTAATTTCACTTAAATGACAATTCATAGGTAATTTTCATTGCCATTAAAGTGAAATTACTGAACTTAAATATACGAGCTTGATAAAAATGATCATTCTAGAAGAAAATTTCAGATGGCACTTAGAGGCTTTTGCATCTGAACTCTACATACATACATACATATATATATATATATATATATATATATATATATATATATATATATATATATATATATACACATATATATATATATATGTATATATAGTTGTTGTTTTAAATTAGATTTCATAAAACAAAAAAGTAATCTTATAAAAAAATCCGACCATGCACCGTCTGCAATGACTCCAAGAAGTGTATTTATGCATTTATTCAGT
Source organism: Squalius cephalus (assembly GCF_949319135.1). Lineage (NCBI taxonomy): Eukaryota > Metazoa > Chordata > Actinopteri > Cypriniformes > Leuciscidae > Squalius > Squalius cephalus. Next base: position 6,097,027 of record NC_137146.1, read on the forward strand.
TATTTATTTATTTGTTTGTTTATAAAAATTGCTGTATTGTTAATATTATTTTTTTACAAATTATTATTATTAATTATTATATCATAATTATTAATTATAATTTTACATTATTAATGTTGTTGTTTTTATTATTATATTTTTTTTTTTATGTAATCCATAATACAAAACAAAAAATATCTAAAGAAAAAATCCAACTACTCACCATCTGCACAGTTTCAGTATTTGTTTTTAAACCTGTGCATTTTTTGTTTTATGAAAAAGAGTCTTGTATGATCTCTACTTTTCTGCATTTGTGTTGCAAGAACATCATGAAGCTTAAAATAGGGGTGTTGCAATAAATAACATAACAAGACGCCTCATGTCCTTTGAGTGCATGTTAATTTATTCAACTAATACCTGAAACCAAAAGTAGGTTGACAGTAAAATGTAGCTTAAATGATGCCTTTATTTTTATGCACTAAATACAGTATGCTCCATTTAAATGGCCACTGTGCAGAGTTATATCAGCACAGATGATGACTGGCTACACTGGATTGCAGGTGGTTAGTGAATTAGATGTTACGGTTTTCACTGAAATGTTGCATGCAAAAGGGGTGCAATGGTGAACCCAACCCTTTAGTGAATTCATTCAGGTTTTTTTTTTTTTTTTTTTTTTTTTTGGTAGATGTGTGATCAAATCCCCCATTAAATCAGAATTACTTGAGTATAAATGAGAATCCCACAAACAGCTGCCGTAAAACGCAGGCCAGCGAGAGATCAGCTGGCAGATGCTGGACGATCTCCTACAAACAAGAGATTTATCTGATAAGAGGGGCAATTTAACACAACTTTGCTGATTTGCGAATGTTCTCTCCTCCCTGTCCAGTATCATCAATAGAGGTGCCAGCGCAGAGGCTCTAAATAACAGGCTGCTGATTTTCCGAACGGAGGAAGGGAGGGAAGGCCTCTGTCCTTCTGAAAGATCGAGGTGGTGTAAAAGCGCTAACCTCACGGCACTGTAATTGGGTCTGGACATCAGTCACAGGAATGTTCTTAAGGGGACAGGCGGTACAGAGCTTGTATATGTGCTATTGTTTATTACAGCACTTGTTCTCTGTCAAAGTGCTTTTTTGGATTCAGTCGCAATTTATCGTCCATGAAACCCCCGAGAGCTGCACACCCAAAGGAGAATGCTGTTGCTCAGAGGTTTCCTAGTGCAGGAAACCTAAAGAAATTTCGCGTGAAAATTAAAATCCTGTCGTCATTTACACACCTTCATGTCCTTTCAAACCTGTATGACTCTGTCCTTCATGGATCACTGAAATAAGCTTATTTATCCATATAACATAAATAAATGGGAACTTGTCAAGCTTCAAAAAAGTGTATCTCAATTGTTCACTTTAGACATTCTACTAACTATAAGTAACTTTGCAACTTAATGTCAACTAGCAGTCATTATAGTATTAGTAGACTGTTTGCTTAAAGGAACACGCCGACTTTTTGGGACTTTAGCTTATTCACCGTATCCCCCAGAGTTAGATAAGTCCATACATACCCTTTTCATCTCCGTGCGTGCCGTAACTCTGTCTGAAGCACCCACCGCTAGCCTAGCTTAGCGCAAAGACTGGAGGTAAACGGCTCCAGCTAGCATACCGCTCCCAATAAGAGACAAAATAACGCCAACATTTTCCTATTTACATGTTGTGATTTGTATAGTCACAGCGTGTACAAATAACAAGATCACATGAGACACAGCCATCTTCTAACCGTATGCATACTGGGAACTATATTCTCAGAAGGCGAAGCACTGATACTTGGGCAGAGTGATTTGCTCACAGCGCCTGAGAAGCCCCGTGGTGAGGAGCAGAGAGTTCGCTCAGAGTAGGAGTAAATCACTCTGCAGAAGTATCAGTGCTTCGCCTTCTGAGAATATAGTTCCCAGTATGCATACGGTTAGAAGATGGCTGTGTCTCATGTGATCTTGTTATTTGTACACGCTGTGACTATACAAATCACAACATGTAAATAGGAAAATGTTGCCATTATTTTGTCTCTTATTGGGAGCGGTATGCTAGCTGGAGCCGTTTACCTCCAGTCTTTGTGCTAAGCTAGGCTAGCGGTGGGTGCGTCAGACAGAGTTACGGCACGCACGGAGATGAAAAGGGTATGTATGGACTTATCTAACTCTGGGGGATACAGTGAATAAGCTAAAGTCACAAGAAGTCGGCGTGTTCCTTTAATATCTGCTAACACTTTATTTTGATGAACAGACATTCTACTGACTCTAAGTAACTTTGCAAGAACATTTCAGCTATTAACCCTAACAGTTTACTAATACTCTAATGAGAGTTAGGTGACATGTAGTTGCAAAGTTACTTATAGCAAAGGCTTTAGATATAGAAAGCACTCAGATTATTATGAATGGAAGAAAGTGTAATGTGGAAAAGTCCCATCTTCTAAATAAAAGAGCCAAGTGCCAATTGAAAAAGTCATTGCGTCACTGTTGCTGCATTATGCGTAGACGCCACATTCCACTGTTCCAGACACGTCGGCGCTCCCGCATTTTTTTTATCTGGGTTTCTTGAGCATCAAATTAGCATAGTAGAATGATTTCTGAAGGATCATGTGACACTGAAGACTGGAGTAATGATGCTGAGAATTCAGCTTTGATCACAGGAATAAATTACGTTACAATACATTAAAATACGAAACAGTTACTTTAAATTGTAATAATATTTCACAATATTACTGTTTTTATAAAACCATTTTAAAATCTTGCCGACCCCAAACCTTTGAAATGTGTAGTTATGACTTTTTTTTGACTGCAGATTGTGGTATCTGAGCAGATTGTTGAGATCTGTTGAATCTGCAGAAGTCTTTTTCTCAGGAGAAATATATGAGCAGGAGATGTTGACGTTATTGTGAGCAAAACCCACATGGGATCTTAAGTCATGATGACCTCGAGGTTGAGATCCTACTGTGATCAAATCCAAGAGACATTCGAGGTCTCCTGATGTCCATTTATTCTCATGGCTTTGTAGGAAAAACAACTGAGATAATTATATTTTTCTTTCCTGTGTGCAGAATTGAAAGAAATAAAGTTGAAGAGAGTGAGAGAAAAATAGGAATGTACAGGTAGTGCAAAATTGAGCTCTGTCCAGCATAAAAGAGCTTTTTGCTGTATTCATGGCATGATCCCGTGGCCACATTGTGGCTTGGGAAATTACAAGAGGGCATATTTCACTATTCCAATTTCTGTCTCCATGAATGACTGCACACATGAGAGCGCGAGTGTGTCTGCGAGCGTGTCAGAGTGTGTTTGAATGTGTGAGCCTTCAGCCAGCACCATTCCCAGAATGCAGGTAACCTTGGCAACTAATCCTATTTACAGAGTATTGGATTCATTATTCAAGCATTTGGTCCCCATGATAAATAAATCTAATCTTCATTTCTAAGTGACATTTGAGAGCTTTAAATTCTAATAGGCGCTTGAAGACGTCGACAAAAAATACTTGTGTTCTGATAAACAACCTTAACATGACACGACTTTTTGTACGTTTTCGGCCTGTTTCAATCCGAACTCAAAAGCGAACTCTTTCTGGGTTAGTACATTGAGTATTACAGTCAAAATGTACAAAATGGTTATCAGGAGTGAGCTATTTCAAAAGTGATCCATCTAATTTATGTAAATTACACACTAAAATAACACTGACACTACACTACCTGGTGGTTATTTTGCAAATATGTCTCACGTTTGACCTTACCTCTGTGGTAAGGGAAATTCTGGCTTACCCACCCGGTACTTGACCATCTTTTAATGCTGAAATATAGTAGATAAATGGTGGAAGAAAAGTTTGCAAAATACTTGAATGTTGACATTTAAAAACCCAATTCTTACTCCACCAACAGACGCTTCATCGGGTTTTATTGGATCAGTGTGTTACCCCTGTCGGAGTCTGTTGGCGTCTGTCGGAGCTTGTTTTTCTGATTGAACATGTTGAATTAGAATGCCTGAGAATTGACGCGCTGTAATCTGGAGACTGTCGCCGCTGGTCTGCGTCTGTCGGTGCAGTGTGAATTGCCCTTAACAAGGTATTGTAAAAGCAAGACATTGCGATATCAACATTGATTCGATTTGCAAAATTCACCTCAACCATAACATAGATGAATTCACCCTTGCCAATCATGGCCTCCTAATAATCCCCTTACAATTATTTGGCTCTATCACTCTCTCTCCTCCCCACCTGTAGTTGGCGTGTGGTGAGCAACTGGCACCGTTATACTGTGGCTGCCAACGCATGTGGTAGTGGTTGAGGAGAGATTCCCTGATATGATTGTAAGCGCTTTGGGTCGGGTGTACAGTAGTACATATGAAAGCACTATATAAATGCCTCATTCATTCATTCATTCATACTGTTTATTGCAAAAGATAAATAGATTTACGATAGACTACAGGTTTAAACTGAATTTTCACCTTTTTTTTTTTTTGTTTAGCTTGCAAAAATAGACTTCAGTGACCAGAAGTCATTCATTTTCACTGCTGCAATTTATGTACAAACCCATTCCCCTCAATAATGTTCATTTTTATCTGTCTTTACCAACAATAAATCAAATTTATAATCAGAATTTTCAAATCTATGGCCGTTTAGCAGAACATTTCATCTTTGTTGATCCTGGAACAACATTACAATCAACCAATCAGATTTGAGGGACAAGTTTACAGTTTATGTCAAAGTTAGGAGTTAGGAGTTAGGGGCTTCTACATCAGTGTTATTCATCTATCATTTCCCTCTGATTTTAGGGATAATTTATGGGTAGGGTTAGGTTTAGGAGTAGGGATATGGTTAGGATTAAATTTTCGAACAGGAAAATATGTTGACCCAGGAACATGTTTAACTTTGTGCAACTGGTCCTACTCAACCAGCTCTGTACGGGATTCGAACCGTGTTCTCCGCCGTGGGAGGCGGGCGTGCTAACAAGGACGCTAAAGACCACAGCCGCTAGCATGTCTCTTGAGGTCAGGGGAATGAGGTTTACACGCACAGCTCTAACTGGCCTACGTCCATTACACTCACCCACCTCAACCTCACTCCCATCCGGGTCACGGCACCAAATGTAACCGGTCCTTGACCCGCTCTGAGTGAGATTCAAACCAGGGTCGCCGGCGTGGGAGGCACACGTGCTAACAAGGATGCTTAAGGGGTCACTAGTGTGCCTCTTGAAATCTAGTAATGCCTGAAGTAATGCCTATAGCGACCAACAGTACATTGACCTTCTGACTTCCAGCGAATAAAATCACTGTCAGTGTGAACAACCCATCAAAACTCAACAAATATCAAGTATATATTTGGGCTTCTCAATGTGTCGTATTCGGTCAGCTCGTTTGATTCAGACACACTGTCTCGCTAGTGCCTCCACGGAGCTGCGTGTTCATTCTTGCTGTCTTGTGAGAGTAGGTCGTTGACAGCATGAGAGACAGAACATAATGCATCTCTGTCTCAGACAATAGCAGTCACTGTCTCTGAATGTGTGTGTGTTCGGGAAGGGGAGTTGGATGACACCCAATGGGAGGAACTTGCTGCTGTTCTCTGATGTGAAGACTAACTGTGTGTTCAGTGTGTCATACAGAGACTGCATAAACCTGAGGCCTTCATTTATTCTCTCTCATCCGCACGGCAATCGCTTTCTCGCCTTCACACCAGCATGCTCATATTCTCACATTTATAGACAAGAACACAAATAAACACAAACATCTCTCATGAACACAACAGCACTCACTCAAATTCTCACATATTCAGTGCGCTGGGCAGCCTGGATGTTAAAAATGATGGTTCTGGGCTGGCACTGACAGCAGGAACAAGTCTGTAGGCTATATACCATAAAACAGCAATTTAATTATTGTTATCGCTCCAATAGCTGTTCTTTAATCATGATAAGAAAACAATACAGTATCTTAACCTAAAATCTTTATGATGATAAAATGTGAAGGTTGAGTCAGGGACGTAGCATGCATTGCAAGTGCTTTTAGAAAGTTTTTAGAACGTTTGGTTCATTTTTTGATGGATAATCGTAATATTATAAGAGTTTTTTTTTTTTTTTTTTTTTTTGTAGCTGCAGTCCTAATTATTAATTTGCACAAAACAATGACTTTAAGAGCATGCAGAAGCATCCTGCAGTGAAATAACTGACAAAAGCAGTAAATAAGTTAATTTAATGTACATAGTAAATTTTATAGTATAGTATAGTATAGTAGTAAACTTAAAGCACATTTAAAAACATCAAAGCTGAACAGAAATAAGAATGAAATACATTCAAATATAAAACAATATATAGAATATTTAAAACGCCTGTGAGTAAAGATACATTTTCAGCCTAGTTTTAAAAGTCAAGTTTCAGATGATTCCATAAACAAGGGGTGGCAACCGAAAAGGCTCTATCACCCTTAGTTTTTAGACGTGATCGTGGGACGTACAATAATGCCATGTCAGAAGATCCTAAAGGTCTACTACTGTAGATGTATAAGAAGATCTTTAAGATAAGATGAAGCTTGGTCATAAGGAGCTTTAAAAACAAACTACAAAATCTTAACTTGGATCCTAAAAGGGACAGCTAAAATTGGGATGACATGATCATATTTCTTTGCCCTATAGTCAACAGCTGAAAGTGTGAATGAGGAATACCAAAAAAATGGAATTACAATAGTCTAGATGTGAGGTAATTTAACCTTCTCCAATTCTTGGAAAGACAAAAATGTTTTAAGTTTAGAATTAATTTGTTATTGATAAAACTATTCTTAACAACAGAATTAATTTGTTATTGATAAAACTATTCTTAACAACAGAATTAATTTGCTTGGTTTAAGCAAAATTTTGAGTCCAGAATGACATCAAGGTTTCTGACTAATTCTAATTGAAGGGAAAAGATTACCGAGCTTGTTGATTATACTGCCTCTCAATTACGGGGGACCAAATATAATTATTTCAGTTTTGTCTTTATTAAGTTGGAGAAAGTTATTTGACAACCACCTAGGGATGC